>NW_007727928.1:57643-88934 GCF_000696425.1 Galeopterus variegatus | reverse complement strand
GAGGGCCTCAAGAGGCCACCAAGCCAGCCAGACAGACAGAGACAGGGCTTTGACTTGTTTGAGGGCTTCTGACTTGCTCAGGACGAGGTTGCTCAGGGTCTGACATCTGGCAAAGGGGCCTGTGCTGTGTTGTAATCCTGGGGACAAAAGAGTCATTTGTGATCCAGCCCTTCCCTGCACACCTCTCCTTAGTTCAGGATATGGGGAAATCTCATCCTTTCTCTGGACTCTGGAGGACTGTGATACAGTCCCAATAGGCAAACCAGCTCCAAAATGACCTCTAGGTTCTGGTACCAAGAGGAGTTGTTTGTGGTTGAGGAGGGAAAGGTGGACAGCAAGCTACCAGGGTAGTCCCAGCCCCCAAGAAGAGAAAGGATGCGGTGCTGCATTTGATCTGCTGCCCCCAGCCTTGCTACCAGAAATCAAGCTGCAACTTGGATTACGCACAGGGCAGGACAGAATGCAGACTGCCTTCTCCCAGAGCTGTGCTAGGTTGGATCTGCATAGTCAACAGGAGGGAAACCTCATGCCTTGCAGCAGTCAGTCAGTGAATGCAAGGGTGCAGGAAGCAGACAGATGGACAAGGAAGGAGCTGGGGAGCTTGGGAGAGAGCTCTTCCGAAGGGCTGGGCTGGAATTGACTGGGGCAGGAGCGGGCATGTGATGTGTGATGCTGCTGTGATGCTGTTGCAGGATCATCCGGACCAAAGTTCAGCAGCCTTTCCACCCAACACCAGATGGGGCTGGGACAGGAGTGACTGCCCCCGGCCACACCATCGGTAAGAGCACTCGGGGAAGGAAGCTGGGCCCCACCTAGGGGAGGGCAGGAAAGGCAGCTCTACCCCTGGGAACTGCCCATCCAAATGAGATCCAAAGCCCATCCAGTTTCCCAATCCCTGCTCTCCCTGAGCTCCTGGAGGCTCAAGGTCTCCCTGAGAGGGACTTGCTCACTAGGACCTTTCTCTGCCTCCCACCCCTGTCATCTCACCTCTGCCTCGTCTTGCTCAGTCTGTGGCCTCTTTCTTTCTCTCTCAATCAGTATTTTTCTCCAGCATTTCTTCTTTTTCTTCTCCTTCCCTTTTTCCTCCTTCTCCGTCATCTTTTGTTTTTACCTAATTCCATTTCCCACCTGTTCCTCTTTCTTTTCATATTAACTTTCTCACTATGTCTTTGTTTTCTTAATTTTTGAAATGGGTCTTCTGTCTTCTCCCCTCCTCTCTTCCTCTTTCCTCTCTCTGCCCTTCCCTGTCTCTTCTCACCCCTCCTCACGCATGGCTCTGCATCTGTTCCCATGTTCTCCCTCCTCATGGCCTCTTTTCTCTTGGCCGTCTCTCTTGATCTCTTTGTCTCTATCTTATACACTGTAGTTCTCTGCCTCTCTCCATTCCCCTGATTTATTGGTTCATGCTCATGGCTTCTCATAGACAAGACCCAGGCCTGCAGGGCACCTGCTAACACCCCCTCCCCCACTCCCAATACACACACAGACTGTCTTCCCTTAGGCCAAGGGCATTTGATGCTTCTGTGGCCATAGAGGAGGCCTGGGGTTTGAGGGGCTGGGATATGGTTAAATTTTTCCTGCTTCCCCTCTTGGCAGCTGTCCTCTTCTCTCTTGACCAGCAGGAAGTAGAAATGGCTGGTCCCAGCCCTCCTGGAATTGGCAGGAGCTGTTGTTTTCTAGGCCTGTGTTACAGCATGTGCTGGGAGGGAGGGTTGGACCAGGCTATACCTGAGCTGGTCACCTCAGAGTGAATGGGTTCACTAGTCTGTGCCCTGAGGGGGAAATTAGGAACCTCTGAAGTGATTTCAAGACCAGAACAACTGGGAGAGAGCACTGTGCACTCCTGGAGAACATCAGGACCAGCCTTGTGTCTCCTAGAGAACCAGAGACAGATCTCAGGAAGCCATAGACTAAATCAGGATTAGTAAAGATTCAGCCCAGGAAACGGAGCAACAGTGAGCTGGGGTTTGTTTAGAAGGGTTTGCCGAGCCCTGGGGATTGAACGAGCTGTGCAGATGGCATCCTAGGGAGGAAGCCATAGACTAAATCAGGATTAGTAAAGATTCAGCCCAGGAAACGGAGCAACAGTGATCTGGGGTTTGTTTAGAAGGGTTTGCCGAGCCCTGGGGATTGAACGAGCTGTGCAGATGGCATCCTAGGAGCTCTGCTCTCTGGAGCACCACCCAGGTGCTTTCTAGATTGAGTCAGCTTTGGCGTGAATGCAGGGCCCCAGGGAAATCTGTAGGTCTCCAGAGAAGGCCTGGGGTCGACTGGTCACCACGTACCGCAGGCCAGACGGAAGTGAACAATTGCCTGAACTGCATGTAGCAATGCCTTCCTTCTGAAACCTCAGAGGAAGGTGGGAAGGTGGGCTCCTCATCCCTCCTTCTCTGCCCCCAGCCTTGGGGCTCTGGCCTATGATCACAACTGCTATCCTGATGGCATTTCCTCCTTATTCTCATCCAGTTCCCAGCACAGCCTCCCCCCCTGTGTCCAGCGCCTCCAATGACCCAGTGGGATCCTACTCCATCAATGGGATCCTGGGGATTCCTCGCTCCAACGGTGAGAAGAGGAAACGTGATGAAGGTAGGGAGGAGGGAAGAGGTCTGGCTTCCCCTTTGCATGCTTTGTCCTTGGACTCAGAGCTCCGGTTTCGGCCTGGCCTTGCAGCTGCTCTGCTGTGAGATCAGTTTTAGTAGCAAAGCCCAGGTCCCCCCACTGCCCTGCTGGCTCCTGGAGAGAGGGAGGGAGGCTGCTGGTGGGGCCATCAGCTTCACCATCTGCTCAGCAGCCCCGACTGCCTCACCTGCCGCTGGGACTCACCCCATCCACCCCTGTGCAATGCCAGGAGGAGGAGCACAAACCACTTACCTTGGGAGGACGTTGGTGCCTGGGGGATAGTTCGTCTCTGACCCCAGGATGAAAGGCCAACCTACTTTGTCCTCACCTGATCCCAACCCATCAGGAGGTGGGAGACTGATGTCATGTGCAGCTGACCCTGGTGTCCTTTCTCTGTAACACTCAGGAGCTGGACATGGGACCTCTCTCTACTCTTCTTTTCCATGAGAGGAGACACCACTCAGGATCCCCCTCACTCTCCTGGAACACCTCAGGGTGCAGCCGGGCTGTCAGGCAGGGAGTTAAAAGGAATGGGGCTATGAAAAGGAGGAGGAGAGAAGAAAAGAAATAGGGAGAGACAGAGGCAGGGATGAGCTTGGGGACAAGGCGTTTTTTAAATATTGTGATGTTGGGGGCCCCTTGGTGGCCATCTGGTTCTTTTCTAATGCATGAGGCCAGGGCCCAGGGCTGGCAGACCCAGACAGAGACACCAGTGTCTCAGGCCTGCTTCCTGCCCCAATTCTCTCATGGTCCCCACTGGGGAAGTGGTAACCTCCTGGCCTTAGGAGAGTGTAGGATTTTAAAGGAATCACCCATGAAGTAGAATCCTCAAACAATGAGCATAAAGCGGTGACCGTACATCCCATTAGCACAGGACAGTCCCAATTTATGCCTGTTGTCTCTGCATTTTGGCCAGTTAGCATTTTTTTCTCTCAAAAATGTCCTGTTTGGACAACAAATTATATGGTCATCCCAAGCACAGATGAGTCCTTGGTGGGGGAGCTTTATGGAATGAGGAGCAGAGAAAAGGGGTGAGGCCGAGACTCCCCAGGCCCAGGCGGAGGGAGAGTGTGTGGGAGCCCTGGCCTCCAGCAGTGGGGCGAGCGGGGGAGAGGCCCGGGCCTGGCACGACAGTGACGACCTGGTGCTGGCCTTGTTCCAGAAGCCCTCATGGCCTCGTTTCACAGGGAAACAGCTTGTCTGGCTCTATTTCTCCTTCTTCCAAAATATCCAAACCCATTTGGCTGCCACGGCCTTTGCCACTCACTAAATTTCATTGTGGTTGTTTTGGCGGCAGCCCCTGATGGGCAGAGGAGGCTGTGAAAGGCCCGAAGTCCCAGTTCTCCCTGGGGCTTCCCACACTAGGGTCTTAGGTGAGCTCTCTGGCACCCTGAGTGCTTTGGTAGAATCTGCCTCAAACCCTAAGGGTTTCTCCTTTAACCACCAGTTCCTGCATTTTTTAGAGTGTGAGATGTCCAGAGGGTCGGGGGAGGACACTGAAGCCCCTCTGTACTCTCCTCCATTGGAGCTTACACTCCAGTGGGGCGTGAGTCCAGAGAGCAGAAAGGCCCATCAGACAAGGTGTTGTGATGGAGGTCTGGGCTATGGGAGCTCAGAGCAGGGAGGGAGTAAACTGCCAGGAAGGGCAGCCCTTTGAGGAGGGGCCCATGGGATGGATGACGAGGATGTTCGAAGACAATGGTAGCCTGAAATTCTGTCTGATAGACCAGCCAGCCTTGTGGCTGGAAGGTCCCATGGCAGCAAATGCAGGGGAGCTTTGGCAGGGATGAAAGGGTGTGGGGGAAGTGGGGGACATAAGGCTGAGTAGATGGGCGAGGGCGACAGGATAGCAGGCCAAGACTGGCCCATGAGGAGTTTGGGCTTTTATCCTGAAGGCAGGGGTAGCCACTGAAGGTGTCTGAGCAGATAAGCACAGGGCTGGGAGTGGGAAGCTGGTCCCCAGCAATGTGGCAGTGATGGCAGCAGAGGAACATCTCAGGAAGCAGCCAAAGTCTTCACGATAGGAATAAAAGGGCCTCTAAATTTCCTGTTCAACATTTACCTGCTGGGCCTGGCCAGGTGTCAAGAAGGATCAGAGGCCTGCCCTTTTGGGAGGGAGGGGTTCTCTTGCCTTGACTCCCTCTCCTCTTGACCAGACCAAGCTGTCCTTTCCCTGGTGGAGGCCAGGCTTGTGAGGGAGGCTAGTTCTCCCTGACATCCCCTCCCCCACCCCACCCCACTTGACCCAGGCGAGAAGGGAAAGGAAGGGAGGGGAGAGAGCAAAGGTAGATTCCTGTCACAGCCCCTCCTCCCCTTCCCCTACTCTGGATGCCTCCAGGAAGCCAGGCCCAGTTTGCATTAGGGAGCAGCTCAGATGATTAAGAATAGGGGAGATAATTATGTGTCAAGATGATGTAGCCCAACTCTGCAGTCAGGCCAAGGTAGCAAAGCAGCTGGCAGGCCAGTGGCAGGAGGTAGTCTCAGGCATGGGCTATACAGACACCCAGGTGTGTCCTTCAGCTACTGGGTCAGGACTGCAGGCAAAAGAGAAAACTGACTTGGAAGCCTGAGGGGTGTTAGAACGGGACCAGGGATGCATGTCAAGGGACTATGCCCTAGAGGGAGTGGAGGGGCACATCTCCCTCCAGGAAGGCCCTTGATGTTCCCTTTGGCCTGAAGCACTGTGGCATCTCCCTAGAAGTGTCATACCCTGAGGGCACCCTGTGAGCCTCTCTGTCCTCCAGGAAGCTGCTCCCGCTCCTGCCTCTGGGTACAGTTCGGCCTATTCTTCAGCTCTAACAATGTCACGGTGGTGGGCATTAGTAAGGACAATCACTGCAGAGTGTGCTGGCATTATTGGAGACAATCCCAGCAGTAGTTATTGGTGTTCACGGAGACCCAGAGCATTATTGGCATTGGCACTGGGAGTATGGACAACATTATTAGTATCTGCAGCAATCATATCGGGCCTATTCTTCAGCTCTAACAATGTCACGGTGGTGGGCATTAGTAAGGACAATCACTGCAGTGTGTGCTGGCATTATTGGAGACAATCCCAGCAGTAGTTATTGGTGTTCACGGAGATAATACCCAGAGCATTATTGGCATTGGCACTGGGAGTATGGACAACATTATTAGTATCTGCAGCAATCATATCAGTGGGGATATTAGTAAAGAGCCGTTCAGCTGTGACTCTGGGGAAAAACTGGCAGTGACTGTGAGGCTCCTGAGATGCTTTCCCATGCCTTGGCCTTTGGAAGTATGGAAAAATCCCAGACATTCCTTTGAGAAATGTGCTGGTCAAGAAGCTTTGATCCTCCTCACAAGAGTCTAGGAGCTGCCAGAGTGAGACAGGTAGACAGGCGAGGGATAGATGAGAAAGGTATGTCATGGAGCACCCAGAGAGAAGTTGTCCATCAATCTGAGAAGGCAGGATCCCCATTCAGCACCCTGCTAAAGCCTTCACTTCTTCTTAGCTACAATTGTGGGTGGGTATATTAGGGCTGGATTTCTTGGACCCTTTGGAGGCACAGTGATCCCCTGAATCTTGCATGCCCTGGCTTATGTGGCTGGAGGACAGAGACTCTCATATTACTCTGTCGACAATCAAGCTGAAAAACTGAAGTCCTTTGCCTTCACCCAGTTGCTTTCAGCTGGTGCCCAAAACACTGCTGTCTATCGGTGGTGGGGTTGATGTCCAAAAATCCAAATGAAGTCATATGGTAAGAGTCTGTTGATCTGTGTGAGGGAGGTATGTTGGTGTCATCCTTTGATGTGTGGGATTGCAGGGGGCTGTGATTTTGCATTCCATTAATTAGGTGCACAATGAATTGTGCAGTTGAGTGGTGCCAAGTCAGTGCAGTTGTGAATTTGCAGGCTGTACAGTTTGCATGGCTGCAAATGGCCAGGTCCTGTCACTGCCTTTAATAGCTCCCTTCTGCTTTGGATAAAGCTGTAACTGGAAGAAGCAGTTTATTTCCTTAGTAAGTTTCCCTCCTAGAAGTCCCCAAGAGTGTTGCTCAGGTTAGACTTGGAGCAAATGAAGAGATTAAGCAGTGGAAATGAACAGCCCCTGACCTTGTCTAGGAGCTCTGGCTTGAGGCAAGAGAAGGCTGCAAAGACTCCCACTATGAAGGAGGGTGCAGGGAGGACCAGCATGCAGTCCCTGAAGCCTGGCATGGATGGGCAGTGTTGCCCAGTGGGGAGGTATGTGGGCTTCAGAGTGAGGCACAGCTGGGTTTGAATCCTAGTGCCACTCACCAGCTGTGTGACCTTGGGCAAGTCACTTAAACTTCATCACCTCACTTTTCTCCTCTGTAAAATAGAGATGGTGACAACACTTGCTTTAAGGGGACTGTGGACAGGATTACAGGAAATCATGGGTGCAGAGTTTTGAGCCAACTCCACCTTGGAAGATGGGTCTTTGTGTTTCTGGGAAAGAAAGCCTAATTGACAGGTTTATGTTTTGAGGGGAAATGAAGTTGTGTCACAAAGAGATTTATCTGAGCACAGGCTCCATGATTTTGGTGCAGCTCCTTGTAACTAGGGCAGCCTATAGCCAGTGCTAGGATAAACTAGCTGGATGGGACCAGTGCAGAGGAGGAAAGTTGTCGGTCTCATGCAGGGTTGGGGGCACTTTTGTTCATTTCTATCTATTCATCTGCTCTGTGGTTACCTACTCAGGCCACATGTCATCTTTTAGCCTCCACAGGCATTTTAGATGTGGATAAATATAAGACCCCCTTCTTTTTCTAATACGGGGGCATCGCCCCCTCCATCTATCTGTGCACATTTCCGCTCCCACATGCAAGTTTATTTATTTACCTTAGAAAGTGTATGTTCATTTTATGGACCCATATGTAATTTTTTACATGGCTTATGCAAGTGTGAGTACTTGTGTGTATTCTGAGATCTTTGGGTGTAAAGGGATGTGGAATGTCATGCCTTGGAAAGTGTGCAGTTTTCTGTATAGCATGTGTGTTGGGAGAGAGTATCAGGTGTGACCGTGTACATGTCCACCAGTGCCAGTTGGCAGGAAGAGCTCTAGGCCAGGTCTGAGTGTGTTGAGTGTCCATGGTCTTGGGCACAGGCGTGCATGTAGAGTTTGGCCTAAAGGACCCCATAAGCATCACCCCCATTCTGCTGGCAAATGGATGGGCTGTCCTGAGCCTGGCTCTAGGGGTGGCCTTAGGGTTAGGGAGACTGAGGCTGGGAACCCTTACACCCTCTGGCTGTGTGGGAGTTGCAACTCAGAACCCCTTTGAATTGGAGCCTGTTCTCCCAATCTTGGGGCCTTCCCCCCATCTTCTACCTGCTTATTTTTCGGGATCTCTCAGTGTTTGTCTGTCTCTTATTTGCTCTAGTTGAGGTATACACTGATCCTGCCCACATTAGAGGAGGTGGAGGTTTGCATCTGGTCTGGACTTTAAGAGGTATGAGGGCCAGAGGGAACATGGTGTGGGGGTCAAGGGAAACAGCTTGGGGGTGGTGGTTAGAGAATATTCAGAGAAGGGTTCCTAAGGGCCAGAGAGCAGAAGAGGAGGAAGTGGCTCAGGCCTCCACTGGGAAAGCCAGAGGCTAACAGAGTCTCAGAGCCTGGATCACTTCCGCCATGGGCCACTGATAGGGTTCAGGGGCTGAGGCCCTGGTGGCCTGGAGGGTCAGGCACCCAGTGGGTGGGGGGCACTTTTTCCAGCCCTTGGGAAAACAAAGAGCAGATCAGGTAGTAAAACAAAAGCAAAGGAGACCTGGAAGCACCTGACAGCCCCGATTCATCATGGCCCAAGTTTTTTCCTGTGTTCCCATTATATTTGTTTGTAAAAGTGGAAATCAATTTTGAAGGTAATTTTCTGGAAAGAATGGAAGGGAGGTGGGAGGGCCGGATAAGGCAGAGATGGTAAAAGGAAAAATTTAGGCCAGGCACAGCCCAGGGGCAGCTCTTGGCAAGGTGAAAGAAAATTGCATATTCAATCTCCATCCATGAATCTCCCTCACTGCTGCCCGCCTCCTGCTTGAAAACAATGAAAGCTTTTTCCCAATGCTGGGCAGGGCCTCAGTATCAGCCTCACTCTAACTTCAGGGTCATTAATTCCCTGATTATTGAAGGAGAAGAGAGGGTTGCAGCATCGTCAATTCCAGGGGCACCCCCGCCATGTGATCAGGCACTGGCTGGGGTGGGCTGGGGGGCAGCCAGGGCGAGGCGAGGTGTTGCTTCAGAAGGGGGTGGGGAGAGAGGAAATGGGGGAGCCACCGGACTGGGGGGGAGGAAGCCAGGAGGAGGTGGAAGAAGGCAGTCATTACTGCATACCTCTGTTGTGTTGTTATTGCAAATTAAAAGTAGCATGTTCCACTCCACAGCTATCTTTGGGGAGGGAGGGGCACCAAGGGAGGTGGGGGATCTTATCATTGCTTCTTCAGCAGACCAGCCGTGGTGTCACCGTGTGAGGTGACATTTGAATTTACAATTCCGCTGAGAAAAGCCATTAATTCACAAATTAACATTTCTCCCTCTCCCTCTCTCTTTAACACTCTCTCCCTCTCTCACATGGATGTGCAAGCAATTGAAAAGACAAAGGAAATAGCCTTAAGGAAGAGACTTTACTGCTAGTCTGTCTGTGCTGAGATTGCTCCCCCTGCTTCCAGATAGATAAACCAATTACCTGAGCAGCTCTGCTCCTGGCCGCCTGCTATCGCCTCCTTTTGTAGGCTGCCTCCACGGCTGGATTACACTCGGTGTATCTCATTAATGTAAACCAGGCATGCCCTGGTCACCACTCTCTCTTCCTGGCTCTCCTTCTGAAGGGGCAATGGGAGGAGTACAGGTGTCAGAAAAGGCCAGCAAGGAGGACCCCGGGGAAGAGGAGAGGCTGCCACCACCCCACTGCCCAGGCCCTGGGTCTTTGGGTACGGCATGCTGTCTTGGGGGAGGTCTGCAGGTGAGCACTCCCTGGCAGGCCTGCTCTTAACTGAGTGAGGGCTGGATGTGGACAGACTGTTGGAGGCAGAGGCAGGAGCCAGCCTGACTCTCTCAGTGGCTTTTTGGTCCAGATGCCAGGTGCTGGTAGAACCAGAGAGAGATCTGAGTTCTCCCTGCAAGGGAAGAGCTTAGGGACATTTTGCTGAGTATGTTCTCTCTTAGTGGGGCAGGATTCAGCCTGAAGGAACTAGGAGGGATGCTGAGAGGGCCCAGAAGACATGATGAGGTTGCACCATGTTGGGTAAACAAAATGAGGTTGCACTGATTCCTTAACCTAAAGCCAGCACTTGGGCACAATTATGTCTGTTTACCACCCAATCTTTTTACACACATACACACACACACACACACACACACAGAGCCATCCAAGTTCCTTCTTAGAGAACACCCACCGAAGAGTGTGGGCCTGGGGTGGTGTGCTCGCAGAGCTCCGACGTGAGCTTGTGTCATGCGCGGCAGCTGCATGGCCTCTTTCTGCTTCTGCACCCTCCCAGGCCCTCGCTTGGCACTAAGAATTCATTGATGCTGGCAGAGGGAAGAGAGCAGAGTTTGAGTTTCTCTAAGAAGAAGTTCTCTGTGGATTGTTGCTGGGACTACATGACCTCATACACACTATATTACCTAGCACATGGCACAGACTCTGCCCCTCATGACACAGGGCCTGTGAAAGTTCAGAAACTAAATCTGTATGAAGGTAACTATCTATCTAGACAAATACTTGAGCTTAACTGTATGAACAAAACTGAACCTCTGTTCATTTTCCAACTAATATTCAACACCTGGCTAATGTCCACTCCAGTTCAAGAAAGAGCTAAAGTTCAAAGGTGAGCATATTCACTAAGACACCAGAAAAAAAACCCACATGAAAAACACAACACACATTCATTGTTATGATTATATCTTCCTAGTAACCAGGGAAATTAGACTGTTGATACCAGAAAGGGGAATTTTTCTATCTTAGTTGGATCACATATTTTAGCCAAATGGGTAATGTTGGCCAAGAGCCTGGTGAACACTGACCATGTCATTATACAGGTTATGTTGATGTTTTATTAAGATTTTGTCTTTGACACTGTGCACGCGTGACTTGTGTTTTTCTGTGGGCAAGTCCCAGGGATCAGCTGTGGCTGCACGGAGCTGACATAGATGTGTGGATTTATACATAAATCCCTGCATTTATATTGGAGACAGCAGCCAAATCACTAACCACCTTCGTTTCCCAACTACTTCATGCTGTTGTGGAAAAAGAGTCACATTTGGTTGTTTGGGGAAGTATTTTGAGATGTAGCACAAAAGAGTATGTATTTTTTCATATAAAGTGCCAGAAAGTGAGGAAGATGGGTTGACCCCACGCCCCAGGAGACAATGTGTAGATTTGTTTTAGAGGGGGCTGTGGGTGTCCCTACTGGAAACGGGAGTGGGTATAGTGCAGGTATTGCAGCTTTTTCAGCAAAGGCGTCGGGTATTCCTCCTCCCCCTTGCCCCCTACCACATGCGTGAGCACCGTCTTGTCAGAATATGTCTTCAACTCCTGGTCTGCCACTTGGCAGCTACCTTCCAGCTCTGCAGGTAGGCATGGCTCTCCCTCCCCCACCTGCAAGGGCACCAAGCGAGAAATCCGCTGCCTCAGCTCTGCCCTCCTCCCCAGGCGCAGGCCGTGGTTGCCACTGAGGGGAGGAGCCCACACGGAGGCTGTCCCCAGGCCCTGCTGCTGGGGGCTCGCCTCTCTGGGTGCCTCCTCCTCTGCAGACCAGCAGGCAGCTGAGAAGGGCAGGCAGCTGGCATGGGGGACCCCTCAGAGAAAGAGTTTGGAAAGAATGTAAGCCAGACAGACCAACGGTCACTGCCTGCTGGGGGAATGGGTCCTGGCAGCCTCCTTGACCCCTGCTGCTGCACAGGAGGGGCCCTGGGGCCCAGGGGAGGACCCCTCCCCACCTTGCCTTCCTCAGAGCCATGGAGGCCTTAGGGCTCTCTGGGACCCTCCCCATTCTGCCCAGTATGGATAGAAAGGCAAGGAGGGTGGGGGGAGGGCTGGGCCTGGCTCAGGCTGGGAGACGGATCACGAGCCTCAGAGCCGAGTGGCAGCAGCGCCAGTAATTCAAACCATCCTGACCCTTCGGTGAACCTGAACCTGCTGACCTTGACAGCACCAGACAAGAGAAGCCTCACAAACCTCAACCTGCATAGAGGCCTCGCCTTCTTCCCTTTCTCAGAGCCCTATGGCCCAGCCTCCAGGTGGCTCCTAATGTGGCCATCCCAGGCAATGTCAGAATTGCCTCCCTTCCTGAGCACCACCTGCCCTCTTCAAAGCCCCCTTTGTGCTCATCTCCACTGGAGACAAGCGAGTGGGCATCTCCTGGGGCCTCTCCAGGGCCGGGCTGAGGCTTTTTCCTGCAGGCAGAGCTTTTACACCTTTCCCCTCCTCCTGCCCCAGGCTTCATCTTTTTTAGGAGGACTGCTATAGTGACTGTGCAGAGCTTTTACACCTTTCCCCTCCTCCTGCCCCAGGCTTCATCTTTTTTAGGAGGACTGCTGTAGTGACTGTGTGTGTGTGTGTGTGTGTGTGTGTGTGTGTGTGTGTGTATAAGGTCTGCATGCACTCAGGGGCAAGGATAAAATGTGATCGAGACAAGTGGACAAGGGAAGAAAGAAAAGCCTAAGGAAAGCAGCCCCAGGAACCTGCATTAAAGTAAATGCAGTTTATGAAGTTTATGCTTTCCTCCTAGAGAGAGCTGGATTCCATCCAACAGGCTCTCAGATCCTGCCAAACAGCTCCTGAAGCAGAAAGTGAAGCAGGAGACTGAGCAAGCCAGTGACAGAGATGCATGGACACCCCCCCACACACACACACACACCCACATGCACACACACGCTACCTCCCACAGATCTCCCTAGGCCCCAGCAGCCTGGGATGGAGGGATGCAGACGGTGTGTTTGGTAGCGTGACTCCAGGAACTGCTCTTTCCTTCCTTCTTCCCTCCCCACCTGCCATCTCCATCTCCCTAGGCAGTGCGGCCGACCCAGTCACTGTGGTGGACTGGTGGTGTGGTAAGCCGAGCCCAGGGCAGCGTGGAGCACCTGGGGCAGCCAGCTTGTGGATGCCACCCTGGGATGAGGGGCAGCAAGGGTAGTCTTGGGGCAGCAGTTATGAGGTCTAGGCAGTAATTGGGACCAGAATGTGGTAGTGTTGGGTCTCCCAGGAACCTGCCTTTTCTTCTAATGCTGAGGATCCATTTTTCCATGGCACCTTGGTCTAGACCAAGTAGGTACCTTGCAGCTCCTGAAGACAGCTATTGGAGTCTCTTAAGGAGAAACAATTACAGACCATATTTTTTTTCTGGGAATTCAAAGGAAGGAAATGGGAGCTCTTAGAGAGATTTGTAAGGAAGTTGGAACTACAGTCTTCTTCATGTGTACAAGCACACGGGCTCCCAGGTGTGTGCACTAATACTGTGTGAGTGGGCCAGGAGGCTTGACTTTAGAGGAGAGGGACAGTGACTGAAAGGGCAGCTTGCAGCAAAGGCCTTCACTGCAGCCTGCCGGCTTGGCAACATCAGGTCCCCTGCCCTGTGGCTTCTGCGATACCCTTCAGATGGGGACATACAGTGAGGAGAAGTCTATCTCCTACCTCTTTCTGGGAAATTCATGTCTCTATTCAAATTTTGCCAGGAGCTGGGACAGAAAAGGGTGACAGAGGTAGAGTCAGCCAAAGGCAGAGAAGCAGGGAAGAGGGTGGGAGGGAAAATAAAGGGCAGGCGCACATGGCTGGCTGTGGAGCATGCTCTGGGAAGCCAGGCGACACCAGGCACAGGAGAGGCAGGAACTGGCCAGGGGTGGCTTTGGCCCTTTCTCCCCCTGCTCTCTCTTCCCCTTCCTACTGCTCATCCCTCCCCTCCCCCCCCCCACATCTTTATTGGTTCTGGTAATAGCGTTGATTTGCATGTCAGGCAAAGCCTTGCCACACACACAAAAAGAAAGCCCCAACCCTGCCGGCGTGGCAGTGTCAGCTCTCGCTGTTGTT
Organism: Galeopterus variegatus; assembly: GCF_000696425.1. Lineage (NCBI taxonomy): Eukaryota > Metazoa > Chordata > Mammalia > Dermoptera > Cynocephalidae > Galeopterus > Galeopterus variegatus. The sequence goes on along the minus strand of NW_007727928.1, from coordinate 75,318 downwards.
CGACAGTGTAAAATTAAATTAATAAAGCCCCCAACACAGGAAAACATAACAGGAAATTAATGGCCTTTACTGTCGCTCTGATGCAGTCATTTGCAACCCTGCTTTCCGCACCAAAGACTTCATAAATGCAAGCAGTTTCTCTAAACAAGCATACTTAGGGCGGCCTGGTATGTAATTTTTCGCCTTGCTTGTGTCCTTTGAGCTAACAAAGCCCCCTTCCCTCCTGGCTCCAGAGAGGATTCTAACTAGTTCTGGCTCCCTGGCTGGAGACCGGTGAGGGCAGCACCAGGCAGATGGCCCAAACCCCTCCCCGAGGGCCCAGAGAGGGTTGAAGGAGGGCTCAGGTCCCAGCACGTAGACAGATAGAGGCTCAGCGAGCCCTCCTCCCCACCAGCCTCTGCAGGCAGGCCAGCAGCAGGGCACGGCGGGGCTCCCCAGTGGGAAAGTTGATCACCCTGGGGAATTCTCTAAACCCACCCAAGGCCCACCCCTCCCCTCCCTTCCGTGGCTCTGTCTTTTCTCTCCCACTACCTGTGTGCTCCCTTCCATTAGCTGTGGCCTTCGCCTCCCTCCTCCCCCATCTACCCACCCACCCTCCCCCACTTCTTCACACATGGGTCCCACACATTGCTGTGCCTCGGCAGTGGGTGACCATCCTCTTCTTTCCCACAGGTAGCCTGGGTGCTCCTTTTTGCGGGGAGGACTAACATTCCAAATGGGGAAAGTGACTGTGCTGGTACAATTCCTTGGGGTTCTAGGTTTCCCCCATATCTGCCTCTTCTCTGTAGGTTGCTCAGGAAATACAAAGGCCCTAAAGGATCAATAAGACCATCCCTGTGTCCTTCGGCATATTTCAGAGAGTTAAGAGTCTATGACAGCTTTGGTGTGTAAATAGGTGGGATGTTGGGAAAACTTACATTTCCTCTCTGGGGATCTTTGTATCAATGTGGGCCAAGTGCCCACCATGTTGGGATGTGTGAAAGGAGCAAATAACCAGGCCATGGATCTCCACGAGCTTACAGTCTATTGAGGGAGGCAGGGCTATTCCACAACAGACAATTGGCTGTTCGTTAAATGCTGAACCCTGTGGCTGTGTGTTCAGTAGGAATCCAGGGGAGTGGGCCAGAAGAGCAAGCAGGAAATGGGGCTTGAGCCTGGGAGTGGTTGAGATTGGAGAGGCTGTCTCCAGGGACACCTCCCATGTGGAAGGAGGCCAGTGGCTGGGCTGAGAGTGGTGACAAGGCAGAGTTTCAGATTCCTAAAGGTCATCTGGTCTTATCTGCCACTCACCATAGAACGAACTCTCCCTTCCAGCAGTTCTGCCTGACAGGCCACAGCCCTGGCCTGGACACAGGGCACAGATGGACAGTTGCCACCGTTTGCAGTACTGTCTTTATTCTGGGTCAGTGTGGTGTTGAGGGAAGAACACAGGACTTGGAGTCCAACTGTCTGGATGCAGGCCCGGTTTCTACATCTTGCTTGCTCTGGGACCTTTTGCTAATTACTTAATCTCTCTGAATCTCAGTTTCCTCATCTTTAAAACAGAGGTAATGACGTTTACCACATAAAGCGGTGGTGGTGGTAAAGACCTCCGTTTGGCACCCTCCCCTCTCTCCTTCCCTCCCTTCTTTCCATTCATTCCTCTTTATTTACTGAGCACTTGGCAAACACTGGGCTGAGTCCCAGGTGGATTTCAGTTTCTCAGATGATGTGGTCCGGGCCCTCGAGGGAGTTCCCTCGCCAGCCTGGTTACCCATCTCTAAATTTATTCTTGAAGGTTAAACTCCCTCTTAAACAAACACTGAACTCTAGAGACAGTCTAGTCAACACCAAGTACAGTAGAACCATTGCCACTCTACATCCATCTAGAGACTCTACATCCATAATATAGCCTAAGATTACATTCGATTTTTTTAGCAGCCAGTCAGACTCAAGCTCGTATTGAGTTCGTGGTCAACTAAAACCTCGAGATCTTTTTCACATCAATTGCTATCAAGCCAGGTCTACCCCATTCTGCACTTGTGTAATTGATTTTTTTTTTAACCTAAACATAGGGCATTCCATTTATCCCTGTTGAATTTCATCTTGTTGGTTTGGGTTCTTCATTCCACCTGATTAAGGTCATAAGGATGTATTCTATATCATCATCCAATTAGGTTTTTTGAAAAGAGTCATTTTCTTTAAAATGATGGAAAGCCATGTGACCCACCAGTGGAGACTTCCCTCCTGGTTGCAATAAATGAGTGCTTTAGGTTCTATTGGGCCCAACAGCCATCGACCATTTCACTTTTCTTCATCTTGTTCATAAAGCTAGGAAGGAGATTCTTTGTCAAATGTTAACACTCACTACATCCACAGAATTTCCTTAATCAATCAATTAAAAAAATCCAATTTAAGTTGATGAGAAAATTGAGTGCCTGCTATGTATAAAGCATGGCAGGTCTTTATACATGATTTACAAAGGTAAATAGGGTATAGTCCTTAACCTCATAAGGTTTTAATGTAGTAGGGAGCTAGATGTGCACATCATTATACAAGTGGAATGTGATAAGTGCTATGATCAAGGCATGAAGTGCTACGATGAATGTATTAGTCCATTTCTGTTCCTTATAACAAAATACTTGGAACTGGGTGACTTATAAAGAAAAACAAAATGTATTGCTTATAGTTTCTGAGGCTGAGAAGTCTCATCTCATCTGGTGTTGGCAACAGTGACCCAGGGGTCTCACATTGCAAGATGGTGGAAGCAGAGAAAGCAGAGAGAAAGACAGACTCTCCTCTCTTCTTTTAAAGCCCTCAGAACCACGCCCCTGACCACCATTTTTAATCCATTCAGTATGGCATGGTCCTACAATCCAATCTCCTTTTCAAGGCTCCACCTTTCAATTACCATAATAGGATTTCCCACCTTCTTAATGGTCACAGTGGGGAGCAAGTTTCTAATACATAAATACGTAATACAATCATGCAGTTAACTCAACTGCAGTGGCTAGGGGCTACCTGCCCTGGGATACAATTCAAGCTTCAATGAGTTTGGGGGGGGGACATAATTCAATCCACTACAATGAATGTTTAAAAAAAAAAAAAAAAAAGGAGCAGTTGCTTCCAATCAGGGCAATTGGGAAAGTCTTGGTGGGAATGGTATTTGATCTAGGCATTGATGTCACGTTAATGTGCCACAATTTATTCCTGGCGAGTGTGCTCAGGCTTTGGGGTATCACAATTTTCTTTTGTAGTGCCCATGAATTAACTGGATAATAATTTCTTCTAAAAGATATCCAGAGCCTGATATTGAATTTATCAGAGTGTTGTTTGCATAACTTACCTTTCCCCCTTTTCTGTAAGGCAGGATGGCACTGGGCTTGTCACTGCCCCTCCCTTTCTTTGTGACTTCTCAAGGATTATCAACAGCAGTTTTAGGATCCTATCTACTTTTCCCCCCAGAGTCCTGATGTACAGATTATCTGGGCCTGAGAAAATTAATTCAGCTGCAGTGGCCAGGGTCTACCTGCCTGGCCCTCCCTGACCAGGGCACCAGTGCCCTCCTGCTGGTCCCATTTTGAAGATTCTTTTCTTGGTGGAGAAGGCAAAGGCAAGCAGGGCGGGGGGTTGAGAAGTTCTGCCTTCTCTCTCTTCCCTCTCAATATTATATTTTCTTCCCAAGGACTGAGCTTAAACCCGCCTTCCTTTTTGTTCTTTCTCCAAACACAGCTACCAAGGCCCTTTTTTGTTGTCTCAGCTTGTTCTGAGCTTTTGTCTTCCTGACAGGCCAGTGCTGCTCTCATATCCATTCTTGGTTATGGTCCCCTCCTTCCATCTGTTGTGTGTCCTTTATAAAAGGGGGAAAAAAATAACTTTTGTCTGATCATAAGTGCCAAGCATGCTCATTTACACTATTTGGAAGAGATGGTAAATTTTTAAAAAATCACCCATAATCTTATCATCAAGAGATGACCACTGTTGGTATTTTTTTCTAGTCTTTTTTTCTGTGCATATATAATTATACATATATGTCATTTTTTTCAAAGTTAGAATGATACAGTGCATACGGCTTTGTGTCTTGCTATTTTTACTTAACATTATATAGTACCATTTTCACATATCATTAAATATTCTTTGAAAACATGATTTTTTAATGGCTGCATAATCTTCCGCTATTCGGTATACATGTCCTTTTAAAATCTAGGCTCATCATATTTTAAAGCTTATCCGTGTGCAACAACAGTGATTTTGCTTAAATGTCCTTCTCTTTCCACCCCTACCCCACTCGCACTCCCTTTACTTTGTCAGGTTGATTATTTGAGCTTATAGAGGCAGAATTTCATTTTTAGAGCATCCTGTCCCTATGGAATTATATTCCCTTTTAGAAATTCTTGCCGTGGGATTGCATGCCCATTCCCTCCCACAGCATGGAGTAGTTCTCTCTTCTTAAGTCAGATTCTGCCCAGTGCCCCCTTCCTTTGCCACTGTCAACTGTAGACATGGTTGCTTTCTCCCCAGGTCCCAAACACTTCCCTTTTATCAGCTTTTCTTTTTTGGTCAGAATTAAGTGACCGGCAATAGTGGGAAGGTCTCTGGGCTGGAAACCTCAGTTGTCATTCCAGCAATGACTAACTCTGACACGGGAACATTACCTACCTCTCCGTGCCTGTTTGTTTTTTTGTTATTTTAAATCTCTAAGAGACAATCAGATTAAATTATCACCATGATACTTTCCAGCTGTGAAATGTGAATGACACTGAATCCAGACTAGCAATTTCTTTTCCCTTCTAAAAGGTAAAGTGTTGAGCAAGGCAAGTTATGAACTTATAAGGCTTTGCTTTTCGAATTCTATTCAATAAATCAGCCACCATTTGTGATCACTTACTATATGTCCAGTCTTATGCTAGGTTTACAAAGATAAAAACTGTGGGGTTCCTGCCTTCAAAATTCAGAGCTAGTGGAGAAAACAAACATTAAAAATAACTATGAAACATATAGATTCTAGATTTGGCTCTGCCACTTATTGGCTGTTGTAAGTAGTTTTGGGCAAGTTACCTAACCTCTGTAGCCCTCAGTTTCCCGAGGTTATGAGCTCAGCTGCACACTGTCTGGGTGTGGTTCTGGCTCCTCCACACTCCTTAGCTGCATAACCTTGAGAAATTTCCTTTGCCTCTGTACTTCCATTTCTCATCTACATAATGGGGATAATAATAGAAGTTCTTGTGAAAATTAAATGAATTAACATATGTAAAATTCTTAGATGTGTGATATTTGGTAAGCACTTAATAAATGTTAGTTGCTGTTAGTGTAAGAATTAAATTAGTGTATGTATGTTAAGCATAGTGTCCAGTACCATCATAGAAACTGGGTCCATTTTAGTTGTTGTTGTTGTTGTTGTTATTATTATTATTATTATTATTATTATTATTATTGTTTCTACAATAGAGGTTTGGAAAAATGGCTATTGGAAAATAGAGAAAGGAGAAATTAATGTTGCTGGGGAAGAAGCTAACAACCCTCTTGTAAATATCTGAGGAAACTAAATCCAGAAAAGCTCATGGAACTTGTCCAAGGCCATATAGCAAGTGAGCAACAAAACTAGGATTTCAGCCCAGGTGTTACTCCTTGTTCGGCATTATGCTGGGGTCCCTAATGCAGTTAGCGTCCCTAGAGGCAAGTGGGCACAGCACGACTGAGGTCAGGCAGGCCAGGCAGCCACCGCCAGCCTCTCACCCTCTCGTGAACTCACTCTGTGTTTAGAAGTTGAGTTTGGTCAAGGGCAGCAGGTGCTTTGCCTGGCGTAGAAGGCAGAACCTGGTCTTGCCCAGAACCAAAACTTTGGGCTGGTTTTCCAAGGGCTTCTTTGTACCTGTCCCTGGAGCTTGGCTTGGGGTTCGTGGTCAGGCCATACTCACAGATCATTCAGTTTAAAGCATAGGAGGCAATGGGGTATGTCATCCCATCTCCTTGGACAAGCACTGTCGCCACAGCACGTCCCCAGCTGGCCCTCTGGAGCCCCTTCCCGCCTCTCTCCTCTTTTCCTGTTTCTCCCTCACTTCATGCTTCCTCTCACTCTCTCTTGCTCACTTCTTTCCTCCCTCCCTTTTCCTATCTCCCTCCCTTCTCTCCTTGTTCCCAACACCCCTCCCCTTTTGTTTCTCCTCCACTCTGCCTTCTGCATCCCACCCCCTTGCATCAATCCTCACTCTTCTCCCAGTCTGTAAGGCACCTGACCTCTGGAGAGCAGCCCCATTACTCAGCGCCCAAACCTGGCTCCCCATTCCTGGTCAGATGGGAGGGCCGGGTGGCAGCCCAGGTCTCTGCAACAGTCCTGCCTCCTGCAGCGCCGCCGACATGGGGGTGGGGCTGGGGCCGCACAGGCGGGCTGCCCTGAATGACAAGCGGGGATATTGATCGCATTCTGAACTCAGCCCAGCCGATAGAAGGTAATTAATGACTCCATTTGCCTCACTACTGAGAAGAACAATTGAGTTTGAAACTGCAACAACTGGCAGCTGGGGAGACTGGCGGCAGCCTGGGGGCGAGCCCTTTAGAGGGGGAAGGTAGTGTGTGGAGGAGCTAAGGCCGAGAGGGAGAGAGGCGACCTGTCAGGACCCTCAGAGCCCTCACCCCCAGCCGCAGCTGACCTCTGACCCCTCCTGCTCCCCAAGCCCCTGAGACCTGAGGCCCTACACCCACAGTTCCCACTTCCTCCATGCTTTTTCCTTCTCATACCACTTTTTTAAGGTCATTTTCTGCCTGCACATAAGGACTTTTCCCAAGATTGCTTCTTGCCAGCTGTGGGATCTTGCACATATTTTGAAATCTCCCTGAGCTTGTTTCCTCATTGTAAAATTGAACTAACGGTGTTTCTTTGGCAAGTGTTCTGTGAGGACTAGAGAGAATGTCCGAAGTCTCCCTAGCCTACCTAGAACACAGTAAGTTCTGTACAGGCAGCCGCTGTGCTCCATTGGTCTCGTCCACGCTGCTTACGGAGCCCCTGTATAGAACTTACTGTGTTACAGATGGTGTAGTAAGTGCTCCGTAAATGACAGTTATGGTGATGAGGATGATCGCTGACACAGAAGGCAAATTTGGTACAGTGGACAGGACTTTGGAGTCAGACATTCCTGAGTTCAGATCACTACTCATAGCTGTGTGATGTTGTGCAAGTAATTTTTGCGTCTCTGAGACTATTTCCTCATCTGAAAAATGAGAATAATAATAACAAGCACCTCATAAAGTTGAACAGATTTAATGAGTGCAGGTGAAAGCACTAATATTGTTACTTTCCCCGTAGGCAGGTAGATATTTGTATGTGGGCTTTGAAAACTGAAGTTAGTATAGATCATTGCCATACTTTTTTTTTTTTTCCTTTTTGTCTTTTTTCGTGTCCGGCAACGGATCGCAACCCTCAGTGTCGCGCCCGTACCGGACCGGGACCGGCAACGGGATCGCAACCCTCGGTGTCGCGCCCGCACCTCGCTCAGCCAGTGAGCGGGAACCGGTCTGTATGTGGGATCCGAACCCTCGACGGGAGCGCTGCCGCACTCTCAAGCGGCGCACTGTAGCTGTGCGCCACCGGGCCGGCCCAAGATCATTGCCATACTTTAAAAAAATTCTTCTCAAATACCTCATTCCTCCTTCCTGGGATTTGGTGGGTAGCCCCTGTTCATCTCATCCTGATTTTGTAGACTTTGATGAGCCTTGGTGCTTTCTGATGAAGGAAATATGACATTATTTCATTCCATAACCCCCCACCACCTAACTTTTGGCCAGTGCATGACCCTCACTTACCTCTTCCCACCTTGGCAATCAAGGTAAAATGTAAACACACAAGGAAGAAAGAATGCTTCTGTCCCTTGTCCCTAGCCCTATCCCCAAGACATGGCATTCAGTGACTACACCTCTCCCCAAGCTGCTGAGACCTCGCTGGACAACCCATTCCTGACTGGCCAGTGCAAGGTTTCTGCCTGGGGGGAACTGCTCCAGGGCTCCCAGGAAGAGATGGGGAGTAACAGGGAGGGCTAATGAATGAGGAGATCAGATCTTTTTGTGGAGGAGAAAAAGACATTTTTAATATAGATTCTAGAAGTAGTACATGCTTCTTGCACAAAGCGTGGACAACATGGAAAAACTAGACAAGAAGAACATAAAAATTGCTCATAATCAGGAAGTAACCACTGTCACCATGTCAGTGGCTCTCCTTCCAGTCAGGATGATCTTTGGTTTTGTAGCTCTCCTTGTTTGTATGGAGACTGGGGCCCCACTGCTGGAAGCCCCAGACCCTGGACCTTGGCTGGACAGGCAGCCACTGTGTTCATCAGACCAGTCCACGGCCGTTTATGGAGCCCCTTCCCTGTGCCAGGCTCCCTTGTGGATATGCCCTTGAGCCTGCCACTTACCCTCGCTAAATCTGCACCGCATTTAATCTGAGCCTGTTTCCTCACCAGTAAAAAGGAGATTATAATCCCTACCTACCTTAGAGAATGGTTGGGAAACCCAGATAACTTAAGTCTATGAAGACTTTTTTGTTAAATGCTAAGCAAATATGAAGTGGTGGAAAGAGAAGACAATACAAGCTTTGTTCCTCTTGAAAGAATATTATACGTCAAAGTTTTAACTCAGCAGTTTGTTTAATTTAATTGATTTATTTACATCCTGTCCGTGTTCCAGAAAGGACATGTGGTAGCACACTGTCCCTGAGCGTGCTCATGCCGTAGTGGACAGAGCATCTGGAATGGGCTCTGGTCCTGAGAGTTCTACTAGTGGTGTGACCTGGGACAGGTCACCTGCCCACCTCACCACCGACCCCGGATAGTTTTCTTTACAGTAACGTGAGGAATTTGGACCAGACTTCTGGGCACAGTCAGCACATGTGCCACAGACTGTAGCCTCAGTATAGGAGAGTGGAAGGCAGAGAGTTACAGACATTGTGAGGGAGGCCATGCCCTGGGTGGGGCCAAGTGCCCTCAGCTGGGCCCCCTGGGTGTGGCCCCAGGCAGCAGAGTGGAATGGTTTAGAAGGCAGGCTCTGGAGTCAGACAGACCTGGATTCAAGTCCTGGCTGTCATTTACTAACTGCATGGCCTTTGGCAAGCTACTTAACCTCTCTTTGCCTCAGTTTCCTTATCTTTAAAATGGGTATCATAATGCTTACCGTGAGTATCATATGGGTATCATAATGGGTATCATAATGCTTCACAGGTCTGTTGAAAGGATTAAACGAACTCTGAGAAGTACAGCAATGGCATGTAATAAGCTCTTAATACCTGTAAGCTGCTACTGAATGGTAGCTGGGCAGGGAACAGAAGGAGAACAGGGCTGAATCCTTCATATATGGAGACTGTTTGACTAGCACATGGTCCCTTCCTCGCTCTGTGGGGTCTTACTAAACTTACAGCAACCAATCTAAAAACATGACCTGGGAGTGGGAAAGAAGATTGGAAATCAGAATTGTTCCAGAAAGCCCAGGACATATGGCCACCATACTCCAGCCTCATGGTGCAGGGAGTCCAAATGTATAGGCCTTCTCTGGGCCCTGTTCTGAAGCAGCTTCTTCCACCTGCTTCAGATGGCAGCTCTGCAGTGCCAAGGTTAAGTTCTGCCCTTACCTGGGAACATAGTTTTCTCTGTTTGCTGGGTAGCTGCTGAGAGTGGGAAGGGCCTCCCGAGGCCCAGAGTTGATGCTGATAGAGGCTAACAAGCAGACCCCTCTGAGTGAGGAAAGGGCACAAGTTTGCCAGGGACCTGCTGCAGGGCCTTCCCTATCCTCTGAGGGCCAGTCATGTGTGCGACTTGCCTGACAAGTGGCTGGGTGTCCTGGGGTGCCAGGCCAGTCAGGTGGTCTGTCCTGAGATATTCTGCCAAGGGTCTGGCCTTGAATGTCACCCAGCAGAGCCTCATTCATTTGTTCAATCATTTACTGTGCCTACTATGTGCCATGCCTAGCTCTGGAGCTACAGAAATGCATCAGTCACGGTCCCTGCCCACAAGGAGCTCATAGTCTGAGTCCTTGGCACAAGGGGGCTGTGAATAGGGAATCTTCTTTGGGATGGATAGTATGTAATTACTCACACACTTTCCTTCCCTGCTCACTCTGAAACCTAAATCAAGATCCGCTTCTGCTTTCACCGCTGTTATAGCTCAGCTCTGCCAGAGAGCCCTTCAACATCAGGGCTAGCAGTGGTCTCTTCCCTCTCCATTGCCTCTGAGACTCTGCCCATGGGAAGTCCTACCCTGAGCTCTCTCTCCATTGTCCTAGGAGGCCCATTCACATGGTCAGCACTGACAACTGCTTTCTTTTCTCTTCCTTTTCTATTCCCTTCTTCCTTGTTTTCTTTACTGCTCCCCCTCCTCTACTCTCTTCTACTTTTTCTCCTCCTCTTCCCTTCAGTCCCTCCCCATCCAGGCCCTGGGCTGCCCTCCAGAGCTGAACACCCCAGCTTCAGCCTCTGCAAAAGCAGAGCCAGCTGTTCTGCCCTCCCTCCCTGCCCATGCTCTCTTCTCGCCTCCATTCCTCCCTTCCTTCTGTAGCTGAGGGAAGGACACCCCTCCTCTGGAGAGAGCGTGTAAGAGCCTATGGAATTGTGGTGGTTTTGGGGGGCTGCCTCCCTGTCCCTGTCCCTGCCCCTGTGCCTCGCCTCCCTGTTTCCCCATAACTTTCTTTGTGCTTCTTCTCCATTCGTCATGACTGCTGCCTTCCTTCTCCTTTGGGGTTTCCTGGAGCCTCCTCCAGCCTCTCTCGGGGTTCTCTGTGTGCTTTCCTCACACTACTTTGTTTTCCTGCTCCTCTAGCTCTTTCCTCCTCCCCTCCCCTTCTTCCTGGGTCCCCCCTCCCGCTGCCACCTCTGCCAGTAGCAGGCTTCCTTTTGCCTTTTCCTCCCCGCCATCCCCCTTTCTCTCCATTGCTGCCTCTGTAACCTGTCTTACCACCGGTGCCTGAGTATAAGAAAAAAATAAATAAATAAAAAGGTCAGGGAGTGGAGGGAGCAGCAATAACCCCTAAAACAGTACTATCAGTGGAACATGATTGATCAATTGAATTCCATAGCGGCTGAAAAATGTGGGATTAAGTAGTGTATTATACGCACAATGAGTTGAGGCATGATGTTCATTTCAAGTTCATTTCGCCGGCCTCTGCCACCAGATCAGGCAATCAATAGGGGCAGCAGATATCATATATCACCTCTCTGCGGGCTGGGGAGAGAGCACCATAATCTCTCGCAAATTTAGAGTGACAGATTTGTCAAGATCTGAAGGGCCCCTGAATAAATGAAGGCAAAGAGACTCCTCCAGCCAGTGACCTAAGGACAAAGCTTCAGATCAGCCCCTACACACACACACACACACACACACACGCACGCACGCACGCATGTACAAACAGAGGCATGGGGTGAGCCAAGCCACACACAGGCATATATACAAATCTACACAGAGGCATAATGTGAGTCCAGCCACACATACACATGCCCACACCCATCCACATCATATGTGAACACATGCTCACAGACAAATACACATTTTACTCCCCAGACCCACCGGTGACACTGCAATAACCATACACAAAGTCACTCGATGCCTCAACCCTGAGAGCAGGGCTTCCCCAAAAGGTAGGAGAACTCCAGGAAGAGAATTAGACACAGCGGAACATGCAAATAGCTACAGAGAGTGAAAATAGAGTGAGGGCACACCCTGGAAAAAGAAGCAGACACAGGAGAAATGGGGGACACGGGCTCACACTCCCCATGCAATCATGCACAAACACACGCATCCTTTCAGAAAGCTTCTTCCTCTGTCATTTAAACACACAGAGAGCATTATTTATCTGGATGTTTATATATGTACAAATGCATATACACAGAGATACACACACAAAAGGGAAAAATAAATATGTCACACTCCAACTCACATGCAGGGATGCCTACAACCTCTAAGACTGAAAATCATTCCAGGGCCTTACACTTACACAGAAAAAGAAACAACCACCAAGTTTTGTGTCCATAGGAACATAGGAATACCATTGAGGCTGCCTCTGTCTGCCTGCCTCAGACTTGACCCTGGTCTTGATTTCTCTCTCTCTCTCTCTCTCTCATACACACACACACACACACACACACCTCACACACACACACTTTCTTTGCTTTCCCACCCCCTCCAGAATAGAGTGTGGAAGGAAGATGGGATGTCCCTTTAGGAAAACAGACCCCCCATGCTCCATCTGGGAGGCCAGTGAGGGAAGACGGCTGCAGGTTGAGGTTAATCAATATGTGATATTTTCTATGGTCTCCTGAATGATACTGTACGGCGTTACTGTATATAATGCAATATTGATTATATCATATCATATAATCACCTATAAACTGATATATATAACAGTCCCAGAGGAACACCCTGGGGCCTACAGCATGGGCTGGCCCCAGGCCCAAGGCTCCCAAGCTGGTCTCGGACTAAGAGAAACCAAGGAGCAGCCAAGCTGAGGCTAGAGGGGACCCAGCTTTGGGCCAGGGGAGTTGCAGTGTGGGGTTCAGGGAGAGGCAGCAGGGTGGGCACTTTTCCCACTATACACTCTGGAAACTCCAGTGGCAGGGACAGAGGAGACAGGGGTCACAGAGTGGGGAGAATGCCTGGGCAGAGCATGACAAGAGACAGCACAGACCGGCAGCCCCAAGGGAGCAAGCACTAATGTGGCGCCACCATGGCCCTGCCCTCATGGAGCAAGTCTCAGCTCCCTGTGGAGACCTGCAAGAGGAGCCAGGTGTCCAAGGAGCTGGCTCCTGACGCAGGCCTGAGCCACAGTCCAGAGATGGCCAGCCATCTCAGAGAAGCTGAGATGGCTGGCCAGGGCACAACAGCAGCCACCAGGGCCCCTCTGTCATCTTTGCCCAAGGAGAGCCCTAGTGCTCCTGTGAAACCTGCTTTCCTTCTGCTCCCATCTCAGTGCTGGCCTGACCTGAGCAGAGTGCCTGGGCTTGGCTCTCAGAGCCCTTCCTCCCTCAGTGGTAAAGTTAATTACTTGACCCAGTCTTCATGTTACACTCAGCCTCGAAGATTTGATGATTTTCAACCCTTGGAATCAGTGGAACTGAAATTCATCTCGGAACCGAGTTCAATTCTCCACAGGCTCAGTAATGCCAGTCTGAGACACCCAGCTCCTCCCCCAGGCTGACCCAGGCTGATGGACAGAAGGGAGTCCAGGAGAGCCATGCCCTGGGGAGATGGCCCCTGTGAGCTCCTCTGGCTCCACTTCTGCCCAGTCTTTCCTGATGTCCACACTGTGATCACTTCCCTTCTTCAGCCAGATCTCTGAAGCAGGGCCAACCTCCTGGGCCAGTGCCTGTGTCCTAGGAGCTGAGAGTAAGGGGTTCTAGCAGAGGTGCAAAGCCCTGGGGGCCAGAGCCAGGTACCACCCACCCCCTTTGCTCACTGCACTGTTCCTGTGCCTCTGCTGGCCTGGTGCTAATGCCTCGAGTATCATGTATTCTCCAGATGTGTCCGAGGGCTCAGTCCCCAATGGAGACTCCCAGAGTGGCGTGGACAGTTTGCGGAAGCACTTGCGAGCTGATACCTTCACTCAGCAGCAGCTGGAAGCTTTGGATCGGGTTTTTGAGCGTCCTTCTTACCCTGACGTCTTTCAGGCATCAGAGCACATCAAATCAGAACAGGTGAGGAAGTTTTCCACTTGCAGAAAGTGGAAAGGACTGGAGAGAACGTGGCCTCTTGAGAACTTGCAAACAAATGCCACATGCATACCCAGCACTGCATGTGTTACATGTGGGTGCATCGGGTGTGTGCTGTGTGAGCATGCTCACATGAGGGCATTGTGGTATAGTTAAGAAACATCATTATAGTATATAGCAATTAGAAATGATGAGTTCTGGGTTCAGGAGGATGGTCTGGGATAAATCTTATCCTCTTTTGAAGTGTCAGTTTCCCCATCTACAGAATGAAGGGCTTGGATGTGTGGTCTGTCAAGTCCCTTTCAGCTTTGCCATTCTGTGGTTCTGGCATGGGGTACTCAGGAATGTCCTCTTGCTGTGTCCCTTGCCCAGGTACTACAGGAAGTCTTGAAGTCTGTGGATCTCTTGTGCAGCTTCAGGAGGAGAGCCCATGTGTTCCTGCCTCCTGCTCCCAAATCTAGCCACCCAGTGTGACCCCAGACAGGCTGATGGTCTACTCCAACACCCAACATTTCCTGCAGACACAGAACAGACCAGAACACACATCACATCAGAAAACACACACTACAGAAACACATCTCCAACTCCTCACGTTTACCAGTGTGCATGTGCTACACACGACCACCATCTGCCTGCTCCTCCCACCCCTCTTAGCCCACAGTGTGCACAGCACAGCCCCATCAGCCCCATAGAGCCAGTAGGGGTGCACCACCCCCCATCACCAGCTCTGCACACCTGCAGCACATCAGTATAGCCCCCAGCACACACACTCAAACACAGGAGCACACTCCCATCCCTGCCAGGTCAGGCCCACAGCTGCAGCACAACACAGCATGCTGTGCTTGCACACGCACAGACACATATTCACACACACGTACACCAGCGCAGCCCCACAGGCTCCACTCAGCACAGTTCCACTCTAAGATTCCAACAACTCCCAGCCACTCATCCCGCCCGTCCTTTTATCCCATAAGCTGTTTGTCTTCATAAAACAAAAATCAAAAGTCTTTTTAAGGTGCCCTGAGCCATAAACCAACAAAGGAGGAGCCGGCCGAGGCGGGCGGCTCAGTGCACCCTCCCCGAGTCCCCGGCTGTATTACAATGAATAACCTTTATTTACTTTCATTAGACTATTAAACACCAGCACAGTCATTTTTCCCCCTGAAACTCGGAGCAGGGCCCATAAAGCAAATCCGAAGCCTAATTGAGTTCATTTTAATTTCTCTCCGATCACAGCGAATTACTCTGGTGATAAATCAGGGGGCAGCTTCACCCCCAGTAGAAGGCCTAATTTGCAGCTAATTACAAAACTGATTTCTACAGGAAGATCAATACGAGAAGGAATTGGAAATGACGAGGCAATCCCGTCCAGCCAGGGAGGGGAGGGGGCTCTCTGGGGGGGCCAGGAAGCGGAAAGGAAAAAAACGGACCCGAAAGAGCAGAAAATCAGTTTTAATTTAACGTAATATTAATCAGAGCAACTTTTCCTGCTTTGTGCAGACTCCTGGTCTGCCCAGCTCTGGGGTCTGGTTTGGCGGTGGCTGCAATAAAAACGCAATTACCCGAGTGTTTCGGGCAGGACGCTCTTTCAGAGTCAATGACTGGCCCCCTCCCATCCTTCTGTTAGCCATGTGGACTCTCCCCCTCCCCAATTTCATACCCCAGTGCACAGGCAGAGAGCGAGGGGCCCATGGGGCTGTCTTTGTTTGTTTTTAAAAAAGGGGCACCCGCACCCGATCAGCCAGCCCAGCAGTGCCAGGCTAGAGGCCCCACTCAGCCCTTCCCCCAGCTATTGCCTCTGCTGTCATGTCATGGTTCACCCCTCCTCCCCAAGGCTCCCCACCCCAGGGGGGCCTTAACACCCCAGGCTGCTCAGCGAGGGGATCCCCACTGCTACACTCTGTCCTTGGGACTTCTTAGGCAGAAGACACTACAGAAATGTAAAGGGTGCTGGGATAACCACCCAAAATGTCTAGGCCACACCTCCAGCTCCACCAAGTCAGGTCTACCCCACCCACACAAAACTCTTCATCATATGCCAAGCCCACCCCTCCTGCAGTCCCCTCCCTCTGCCCGGCCATCTCCTTCCACCCCATCTGGGAGGGCTCCCCGTTCCTCCTCCCCATCTGCACACCAAGCCCTTTCTCTGTGTGTGCACATCAATAGAGAGCTGTCACTTTTCTCTCTCCTCCCAGGGGAACGAGTACTCCCTCCCAGCCCTGACCCCTGGGCTTGATGAAGTCAAGTCAAGTCTATCTGCATCCACCAACCCCGAGCTGGGCAGCAACGTGTCAGGCACACAGACATACCCTGTTGTGACCGGTAAGGGGGCGTCCGGGAGGGGGGGCACCGCTTTCAGTGGGGGCACCTCTGCCCATTCCATCTGGGGCCCAGTGTGACAAGCAGGCCCCCTACCATGATATCTGCCGATAAAGTGAGCCTCCAAACACCAGGCTGCTTCCTGAACAGATGAGTGCAGATGTGAGGAGAAAAAACTCTGGTCAGGGGGTCTGTGGGCTTCAGCCCAGAAAGGCGGAGGCTGGGAGGGGCTGCTGCTGGCTCCTCCTGCCCACACTCTTGCCTCTGCCTTTGCCTTTGCCTCTTTTTTTCTTTTGCCTCCCGCAAGGTGCCCAGAATTATGAGTCTTGTGTTATGACGCGTGCACTAGAATGCAGAAGGCAAATAGGCCAGGCTGGCGAGCATCCACAGGTGCCCAGGGTCCAGCCTCCATACTCCTGTGTCCTCCAGGATCCTGGAGGACCTGCTTTCCTCTCCCTCCAGGTAGCATGTGTGGCCGTGGTTTGGGGCTTTAGGGCATGGCACCCGACTCTGTGGAGTCATAGATGAGCACAATGATTCCAGTCTTTCTCCTACTTCCCCAGAGAAGCCACTGAGACCAAGGCTTGATTTCAAGGCCAGGGAGGGTCAGGACTGACTCACAGTCCAGTGCAAGGGGAGAAGTCACCATGCTTAGGAGCCCCCTTGGGTTAGGGGCAGCTCAGGCAGCTTGAGTAGAAGGCTGAGGTGCGGTCCAGGGAAGGCCAGTGGATGAAGCTCTAGGCCGCAGAGTTGCAGGCTACAGAGGGCGCCTGGCACTGCAGAAGGGTTTCCAGGCCAGGAGATGCCCAAGTGGGAGAGACACACATTGGGGTGTTATTAAAATTCACCTAATTATTCTGGAGACACTAAAGCCAATGTGCCGTTTGTTCCTTGGGAGCCAGGATGATTGAGTAGGGTCTCTGTGGGGATTGGGAGACACTGAGGCGTTACCTGCCGAGTGAGGCAAGCGGAGGAGGCCTGGGGACCTGGCAGCGGGGCTGCAGGCAGCCAGTGTCACAGCCAGTGGCAAAGACAGGGAGCAGGCATGGCCCCGCTGTAGGATAGAGCCCTGGTTCTGACTTGAAGCTGATCTGAGCAGGCTCCACTTGACCCTGAGATGGGCTGCAAGTGGCCACCTAACCTCTGCCTGGGGGGCTTGGGAGAGCCCTGTTGTTAACTTTCCCAGGTTCTCCTTAAGGTGGTATTCTGGTACAACTGTTTCCAGCCTAGGTGGCATTGAGCTCTTCAGCTGGGGAGTCAGAGATCGCATTCTGGAAGTGTTGGAGATCTAGACTGGGCTTTTCAGAATGACGACCTTAGCTGGGGTCTCTGAGTAAGGACACAGCCTATGATCGAATGGCCTTGGGCACGAGCCCTTCTTGCCCAACTTGGAAGCTCTCTGATCTGCTGAATATTCTGGCTCAAGGCAGAGAGATGGTCTAGGCCAGGCCACCTTTCTCCTGATCTGCTGAGAGGGATTGTGGTCATTTGAGGCCCACCCCAGGCAGCTGGCAGATGAGAACCCAGGAGACTTCCCAGCTCGCTTTCCTGTGCTCAAAGCCACAGTCCAGAAGGCAGGGGCTTCCTGGGGTGGAGATATGGGTCTTCCGGGTAGGGATCCTGCAGCAGGAGATACTGGGGCTGGTGCAGAAAAGTGCCTCTACCTTGAGCAGCCCCCATCCACCTCCCCCCCCCC
>NW_007727928.1:27969-56643 GCF_000696425.1 Galeopterus variegatus | reverse complement strand
GGGGGGGGACATAATTCAATCCACTACAATGAATGTTAAAAAAAAAAAAAAAAAAAGGAGCAGTTGCTTCCAATCAGGGCAATTGGGAAAGTCTTGGTGGGAGTGGTATTTGATCTAGGCATTGATGTCACGTTAATGTGCCACAATTTATTCCTGGCGAGTGTGCTCAGGCTTTGGGGTATCACAATTTTCTTTTGTAGTGCCCATGAATTAACTGGATAATAATTTCTTCTAAAAGATATCCAGAGCCTGATATTGAATTTATCAGAGTGTTGTTTGCATAACTTACCTTTCCCCCTTTTCTGTAAGGCAGGATGGCACTGGGCTTGTCACTGCCCCTCCCTTTCTTTGTGACTTCTCAAGGATTATCAACAGCAGTTTTAGGATCCTATCTACTTTTCCCCCCAGAGTCCTGATGTACAGATTATCTGGGCCTGAGAAAATTAATTCAGCTGCAGTGGCCAGGGTCTACCTGCCTGGCCCTCCCTGACCAGGGCACCAGTGCCCTCCTGCTGGTCCCATTTTGAAGATTCTTTTCTTGGTGGAGAAGGCAAAGGCAAGCAGGGCGGGGGGTTGAGAAGTTCTGCCTTCTCTCTCTTCCCTCTCAATATTATATTTTCTTCCCAAGGACTGAGCTTAAACCCGCCTTCCTTTTTGTTCTTTCTCCAAACACAGCTACCAAGGCCCTTTTTTGTTGTCTCAGCTTGTTCTGAGCTTTTGTCTTCCTGACAGGCCAGTGCTGCTCTCATATCCATTCTTGGTTATGGTCCCCTCCTTCCATCTGTTGTGTGTCCTTTATAAAAGGGGGAAAAAAATAACTTTTGTCTGATCATAAGTGCCAAGCATGCTCATTTACACTATTTGGAAGAGATGGTAAATTTTTAAAAAATCACCCATAATCTTATCATCAAGAGATGACCACTGTTGGTATTTTTTTCTAGTCTTTTTTTCTGTGCATATATAATTATACATATATGTCATTTTTTTCAAAGTTAGAATGATACAGTGCATACGGCTTTGTGTCTTGCTATTTTTACTTAACATTATATAGTACCATTTTCACATATCATTAAATATTCTTTGAAAACATGATTTTTTAATGGCTGCATAATCTTCCGCTATTCGGTATACATGTCCTTTTAAAATCTAGGCTCATCATATTTTAAAGCTTATCCGTGTGCAACAACAGTGATTTTGCTTAAATGTCCTTCTCTTTCCACCCCTACCCCACTCGCACTCCCTTTACTTTGTCAGGTTGATTATTTGAGCTTATAGAGGCAGAATTTCATTTTTAGAGCATCCTGTCCCTATGGAATTATATTCCCTTTTAGAAATTCTTGCCGTGGGATTGCATGCCCATTCCCTCCCACAGCATGGAGTAGTTCTCTCTTCTTAAGTCAGATTCTGCCCAGTGCCCCCTTCCTTTGCCACTGTCAACTGTAGACATGGTTGCTTTCTCCCCAGGTCCCAAACACTTCCCTTTTATCAGCTTTTCTTTTTTGGTCAGAATTAAGTGACCGGCAATAGTGGGAAGGTCTCTGGGCTGGAAACCTCAGTTGTCATTCCAGCAATGACTAACTCTGACACGGGAACATTACCTACCTCTCCGTGCCTGTTTGTTTTTTTGTTATTTTAAATCTCTAAGAGACAATCAGATTAAATTATCACCATGATACTTTCCAGCTGTGAAATGTGAATGACACTGAATCCAGACTAGCAATTTCTTTTCCCTTCTAAAAGGTAAAGTGTTGAGCAAGGCAAGTTACGAACTTATAAGGCTTTGCTTTTCGAATTCTATTCAATAAATCAGCCACCATTTGTGATCACTTACTATATGTCCAGTCTTATGCTAGGTTTACAAAGATAAAAACTGTGGGGTTCCTGCCTTCAAAATTCAGAGCTAGTGGAGAAAACAAACATTAAAAATAACTATGAAACATATAGATTCTAGATTTGGCTCTGCCACTTATTGGCTGTTGTAAGTAGTTTTGGGCAAGTTACCTAACCTCTGTAGCCCTCAGTTTCCCGAGGTTATGAGCTCAGCTGCACACTGTCTGGGTGTGGTTCTGGCTCCTCCACACTCCTTAGCTGCATAACCTTGAGAAATTTCCTTTGCCTCTGTACTTCCATTTCTCATCTACATAATGGGGATAATAATAGAAGTTCTTGTGAAAATTAAATGAATTAACATATGTAAAATTCTTAGATGTGTGATATTTGGTAAGCACTTAATAAATGTTAGTTGCTGTTAGTGTAAGAATTAAATTAGTGTATGTATGTTAAGCATAGTGTCCAGTACCATCATAGAAACTGGGTCCCTCATAAAGTTGAACAGATTTAATGAGTGCAGGTGAAAGCACTAATATTGTTACTTTCCCCGTAGGCAGGTAGATATTTGTATGTGGGCTTTGAAAACTGAAGTTAGTATAGATCATTGCCATACTTTTTTTTTTTTCCTTTTTGTCTTTTTTCGTGTCCGGCAACGGATCGCAACCCTCAGTGTCGCGCCCGTACCGGACCGGGACCGGCAACGGGATCGCAACCCTCGGTGTCGCGCCCGCACCTCGCTCAGCCAGTGAGCGGGAACCGGTCTGTATGTGGGATCCGAACCCTCGACGGGAGCGCTGCCGCACTCTCAAGCGGCGCACTGTAGCTGTGCGCCACCGGGCCGGCCCAAGATCATTGCCATACTTTAAAAAAATTCTTCTCAAATACCTCATTCCTCCTTCCTGGGATTTGGTGGGTAGCCCCTGTTCATCTCATCCTGATTTTGTAGACTTTGATGAGCCTTGGTGCTTTCTGATGAAGGAAATATGACATTATTTCATTCCATAACCCCCCACCACCTAACTTTTGGCCAGTGCATGACCCTCACTTACCTCTTCCCACCTTGGCAATCAAGGTAAAATGTAAACACACAAGGAAGAAAGAATGCTTCTGTCCCTTGTCCCTAGCCCTATCCCCAAGACATGGCATTCAGTGACTACACCTCTCCCCAAGCTGCTGAGACCTCGCTGGACAACCCATTCCTGACTGGCCAGTGCAAGGTTTCTGCCTGGGGGGAACTGCTCCAGGGCTCCCAGGAAGAGATGGGGAGTAACAGGGAGGGCTAATGAATGAGGAGATCAGATCTTTTTGTGGAGGAGAAAAAGACATTTTTAATATAGATTCTAGAAGTAGTACATGCTTCTTGCACAAAGCGTGGACAACATGGAAAAACTAGACAAGAAGAACATAAAAATTGCTCATAATCAGGAAGTAACCACTGTCACCATGTCAGTGGCTCTCCTTCCAGTCAGGATGATCTTTGGTTTTGTAGCTCTCCTTGTTTGTATGGAGACTGGGGCCCCACTGCTGGAAGCCCCAGACCCTGGACCTTGGCTGGACAGGCAGCCACTGTGTTCATCAGACCAGTCCACGGCCGTTTATGGAGCCCCTTCCCTGTGCCAGGCTCCCTTGTGGATATGCCCTTGAGCCTGCCACTTACCCTCGCTAAATCTGCACCGCATTTAATCTGAGCCTGTTTCCTCACCAGTAAAAAGGAGATTATAATCCCTACCTACCTTAGAGAATGGTTGGGAAACCCAGATAACTTAAGTCTATGAAGACTTTTTTGTTAAATGCTAAGCAAATATGAAGTGGTGGAAAGAGAAGACAATACAAGCTTTGTTCCTCTTGAAAGAATATTATACGTCAAAGTTTTAACTCAGCAGTTTGTTTAATTTAATTGATTTATTTACATCCTGTCCGTGTTCCAGAAAGGACATGTGGTAGCACACTGTCCCTGAGCGTGCTCATGCCGTAGTGGACAGAGCATCTGGAATGGGCTCTGGTCCTGAGAGTCCTACTAGTGGTGTGACCTGGGACAGGTCACCTGCCCACCTCACCACCCTCCCTGAGCGTGCTCATGCCGTAGTGGACAGAGCATCTGGAATGGGCTCTGGTCCTGAGAGTTCTACTAGTGGTGTGACCTGGGACAGGTCACCTGCCCACCTCACCACCGACCCCGGATAGTTTTCTTTACAGTAACGTGAGGAATTTGGACCAGACTTCTGGGCACAGTCAGCACATGTGCCACAGACTGTAGCCTCAGTATAGGAGAGTGGAAGGCAGAGAGTTACAGACATTGTGAGGGAGGCCATGCCCTGGGTGGGGCCAAGTGCCCTCAGCTGGGCCCCCTGGGTGTGGCCCCAGGCAGCAGAGTGGAATGGTTTAGAAGGCAGGCTCTGGAGTCAGACAGACCTGGATTCAAGTCCTGGCTGTCATTTACTAACTGCATGGCCTTTGGCAAGCTACTTAACCTCTCTTTGCCTCAGTTTCCTTATCTTTAAAATGGGTATCATAATGCTTACCGTGAGTATCATATGGGTATCATAATGGGTATCATAATGCTTCACAGGTCTGTTGAAAGGATTAAACGAACTCTGAGAAGTACAGCAATGGCATGTAATAAGCTCTTAATACCTGTAAGCTGCTACTGAATGGTAGCTGGGCAGGGAACAGAAGGAGAACAGGGCTGAATCCTTCATATATGGAGACTGTTTGACTAGCACATGGTCCCTTCCTCGCTCTGTGGGGTCTTACTAAACTTACAGCAACCAATCTAAAAACATGACCTGGGAGTGGGAAAGAAGATTGGAAATCAGAATTGTTCCAGAAAGCCCAGGACATATGGCCACCATACTCCAGCCTCATGGTGCAGGGAGTCCAAATGTATAGGCCTTCTCTGGGCCCTGTTCTGAAGCAGCTTCTTCCACCTGCTTCAGATGGCAGCTCTGCAGTGCCAAGGTTAAGTTCTGCCCTTACCTGGGAACATAGTTTTCTCTGTTTGCTGGGTAGCTGCTGAGAGTGGGAAGGGCCTCCCGAGGCCCAGAGTTGATGCTGATAGAGGCTAACAAGCAGACCCCTCTGAGTGAGGAAAGGGCACAAGTTTGCCAGGGACCTGCTGCAGGGCCTTCCCTATCCTCTGAGGGCCAGTCATGTGTGCGACTTGCCTGACAAGTGGCTGGGTGTCCTGGGGTGCCAGGCCAGTCAGGTGGTCTGTCCTGAGATATTCTGCCAAGGGTCTGGCCTTGAATGTCACCCAGCAGAGCCTCATTCATTTGTTCAATCATTTACTGTGCCTACTATGTGCCATGCCTAGCTCTGGAGCTACAGAAATGCATCAGTCACGGTCCCTGCCCACAAGGAGCTCATAGTCTGAGTCCTTGGCACAAGGGGGCTGTGAATAGGAAATCTTCTTTGGGATGGATAGTATGTAATTACTCACACACTTTCCTTCCCTGCTCACTCTGAAACCTAAATCAAGATCCGCTTCTGCTTTCACCGCTGTTATAGCTCAGCTCTGCCAGAGAGCCCTTCAACATCAGGGCTAGCAGTGGTCTCTTCCCTCTCCATTGCCTCTGAGACTCTGCCCATGGGAAGTCCTACCCTGAGCTCTCTCTCCATTGTCCTAGGAGGCCCATTCACATGGTCAGCACTGACAACTGCTTTCTTTTCTCTTCCTTTTCTATTCCCTTCTTCCTTGTTTTCTTTACTGCTCCCCCTCCTCTACTCTCTTCTACTTTTTCTCCTCCTCTTCCCTTCAGTCCCTCCCCATCCAGGCCCTGGGCTGCCCTCCAGAGCTGAACACCCCAGCTTCAGCCTCTGCAAAAGCAGAGCCAGCTGTTCTGCCCTCCCTCCCTGCCCATGCTCTCTTCTCGCCTCCATTCCTCCCTTCCTTCTGTAGCTGAGGGAAGGACACCCCTCCTCTGGAGAGAGCGTGTAAGAGCCTATGGAATTGTGGTGGTTTTGGGGGGCTGCCTCCCTGTCCCTGTCCCTGCCCCTGTGCCTCGCCTCCCTGTTTCCCCATAACTTTCTTTGTGCTTCTTCTCCATTCGTCATGACTGCTGCCTTCCTTCTCCTTTGGGGTTTCCTGGAGCCTCCTCCAGCCTCTCTCGGGGTTCTCTGTGTGCTTTCCTCACACTACTTTGTTTTCCTGCTCCTCTAGCTCTTTCCTCCTCCCCTCCCCTTCTTCCTGGGTCCCCCCTCCCGCTGCCACCTCTGCCAGTAGCAGGCTTCCTTTTGCCTTTTCCTCCCCGCCATCCCCCTTTCTCTCCATTGCTGCCTCTGTAACCTGTCTTACCACCGGTGCCTGAGTATAAGAAAAAAATAAATAAATAAAAAGGTCAGGGAGTGGAGGGAGCAGCAATAACCCCTAAAACAGTACTATCAGTGGAACATGATTGATCAATTGAATTCCATAGCGGCTGAAAAATGTGGGATTAAGTAGTGTATTATACGCACAATGAGTTGAGGCATGATGTTCATTTCAAGTTCATTTCGCCGGCCTCTGCCACCAGATCAGGCAATCAATAGGGGCAGCAGATATCATATATCACCTCTCTGCGGGCTGGGGAGAGAGCACCATAATCTCTCGCAAATTTAGAGTGACAGATTTGTCAAGATCTGAAGGGCCCCTGAATAAATGAAGGCAAAGAGACTCCTCCAGCCAGTGACCTAAGGACAAAGCTTCAGATCAGCCCCTACACACACACACACACACACACACACGCACGCACGCACGCATGTACAAACAGAGGCATGGGGTGAGCCAAGCCACACACAGGCATATATACAAATCTACACAGAGGCATAATGTGAGTCCAGCCACACATACACATGCCCACACCCATCCACATCATATGTGAACACATGCTCACAGACAAATACACATTTTACTCCCCAGACCCACCGGTGACACTGCAATAACCATACACAAAGTCACTCGATGCCTCAACCCTGAGAGCAGGGCTTCCCCAAAAGGTAGGAGAACTCCAGGAAGAGAATTAGACACAGCGGAACATGCAAATAGCTACAGAGAGTGAAAATAGAGTGAGGGCACACCCTGGAAAAAGAAGCAGACACAGGAGAAATGGGGGACACGGGCTCACACTCCCCATGCAATCATGCACAAACACACGCATCCTTTCAGAAAGCTTCTTCCTCTGTCATTTAAACACACAGAGAGCATTATTTATCTGGATGTTTATATATGTACAAATGCATATACACAGAGATACACACACAAAAGGGAAAAATAAATATGTCACACTCCAACTCACATGCAGGGATGCCTACAACCTCTAAGACTGAAAATCATTCCAGGGCCTTACACTTACACAGAAAAAGAAACAACCACCAAGTTTTGTGTCCATAGGAACATAGGAATACCATTGAGGCTGCCTCTGTCTGCCTGCCTCAGACTTGACCCTGGTCTTGATTTCTCTCTCTCTCTCTCTCTCTCATACACACACACACACACACACACACCTCACACACACACACTTTCTTTGCTTTCCCACCCCCTCCAGAATAGAGTGTGGAAGGAAGATGGGATGTCCCTTTAGGAAAACAGACCCCCCATGCTCCATCTGGGAGGCCAGTGAGGGAAGACGGCTGCAGGTTGAGGTTAATCAATATGTGATATTTTCTATGGTCTCCTGAATGATACTGTACGGCGTTACTGTATATAATGCAATATTGATTATATCATATCATATAATCACCTATAAACTGATATATATAACAGTCCCAGAGGAACACCCTGGGGCCTACAGCATGGGCTGGCCCCAGGCCCAAGGCTCCCAAGCTGGTCTCGGACTAAGAGAAACCAAGGAGCAGCCAAGCTGAGGCTAGAGGGGACCCAGCTTTGGGCCAGGGGAGTTGCAGTGTGGGGTTCAGGGAGAGGCAGCAGGGTGGGCACTTTTCCCACTATACACTCTGGAAACTCCAGTGGCAGGGACAGAGGAGACAGGGGTCACAGAGTGGGGAGAATGCCTGGGCAGAGCATGACAAGAGACAGCACAGACCGGCAGCCCCAAGGGAGCAAGCACTAATGTGGCGCCACCATGGCCCTGCCCTCATGGAGCAAGTCTCAGCTCCCTGTGGAGACCTGCAAGAGGAGCCAGGTGTCCAAGGAGCTGGCTCCTGACGCAGGCCTGAGCCACAGTCCAGAGATGGCCAGCCATCTCAGAGAAGCTGAGATGGCTGGCCAGGGCACAACAGCAGCCACCAGGGCCCCTCTGTCATCTTTGCCCAAGGAGAGCCCTAGTGCTCCTGTGAAACCTGCTTTCCTTCTGCTCCCATCTCAGTGCTGGCCTGACCTGAGCAGAGTGCCTGGGCTTGGCTCTCAGAGCCCTTCCTCCCTCAGTGGTAAAGTTAATTACTTGACCCAGTCTTCATGTTACACTCAGCCTCGAAGATTTGATGATTTTCAACCCTTGGAATCAGTGGAACTGAAATTCATCTCGGAACCGAGTTCAATTCTCCACAGGCTCAGTAATGCCAGTCTGAGACACCCAGCTCCTCCCCCAGGCTGACCCAGGCTGATGGACAGAAGGGAGTCCAGGAGAGCCATGCCCTGGGGAGATGGCCCCTGTGAGCTCCTCTGGCTCCACTTCTGCCCAGTCTTTCCTGATGTCCACACTGTGATCACTTCCCTTCTTCAGCCAGATCTCTGAAGCAGGGCCAACCTCCTGGGCCAGTGCCTGTGTCCTAGGAGCTGAGAGTAAGGGGTTCTAGCAGAGGTGCAAAGCCCTGGGGGCCAGAGCCAGGTACCACCCACCCCCTTTGCTCACTGCACTGTTCCTGTGCCTCTGCTGGCCTGGTGCTAATGCCTCGAGTATCATGTATTCTCCAGATGTGTCCGAGGGCTCAGTCCCCAATGGAGACTCCCAGAGTGGCGTGGACAGTTTGCGGAAGCACTTGCGAGCTGATACCTTCACTCAGCAGCAGCTGGAAGCTTTGGATCGGGTTTTTGAGCGTCCTTCTTACCCTGACGTCTTTCAGGCATCAGAGCACATCAAATCAGAACAGGTGAGGAAGTTTTCCACTTGCAGAAAGTGGAAAGGACTGGAGAGAACGTGGCCTCTTGAGAACTTGCAAACAAATGCCACATGCATACCCAGCACTGCATGTGTTACATGTGGGTGCATCGGGTGTGTGCTGTGTGAGCATGCTCACATGAGGGCATTGTGGTATAGTTAAGAAAGAGAACTTGCAAACAAATGCCACATGCATACCCAGCACTGCATGTGTTACATGTGGGTGCATGGGGTGTGTGCTGTGTGAGCATGCTCACATGAGGGCATTGTGGTATAGTTAAGAAGCATCATTATAGTATATAGCAATTAGAAATGATGAGTTCTGGGTTCAGGAGGATGGTCTGGGATAAATCTTATCCTCTTTTGAAGTGTCAGTTTCCCCATCTACAGAATGAAGGGCTTGGATGTGTGGTCTGTCAAGTCCCTTTCAGCTTTGCCATTCTGTGGTTCTGGCATGGGGTACTCAGGAATGTCCTCTTGCTGTGTCCCTTGCCCAGGTACTACAGGAAGTCTTGAAGTCTGTGGATCTCTTGTGCAGCTTCAGGAGGAGAGCCCATGTGTTCCTGCCTCCTGCTCCCAAATCTAGCCACCCAGTGTGACCCCAGACAGGCTGATGGTCTACTCCAACACCCAACATTTCCTGCAGACACAGAACAGACCAGAACACACATCACATCAGAAAACACACACTACAGAAACACATCTCCAACTCCTCACGTTTACCAGTGTGCATGTGCTACACACGACCACCATCTGCCTGCTCCTCCCACCCCTCTTAGCCCACAGTGTGCACAGCACAGCCCCATCAGCCCCATAGAGCCAGTAGGGGTGCACCACCCCCCATCACCAGCTCTGCACACCTGCAGCACATCAGTATAGCCCCCAGCACACACACTCAAACACAGGAGCACACTCCCATCCCTGCCAGGTCAGGCCCACAGCTGCAGCACAACACAGCATGCTGTGCTTGCACACGCACAGACACATATTCACACACACGTACACCAGCGCAGCCCCACAGGCTCCACTCAGCACAGTTCCACTCTAAGATTCCAACAACTCCCAGCCACTCATCCCGCCCGTCCTTTTATCCCATAAGCTGTTTGTCTTCATAAAACAAAAATCAAAAGTCTTTTTAAGGTGCCCTGAGCCATAAACCAACAAAGGAGGAGCCGGCCGAGGCAGGCGGCTCAGTGCACCCTCCCCGAGTCCCCGGCTGTATTACAATGAATAACCTTTATTTACTTTCATTAGACTATTAAACACCAGCACAGTCATTTTTCCCCCTGAAACTCGGAGCAGGGCCCATAAAGCAAATCCGAAGCCTAATTGAGTTCATTTTAATTTCTCTCCGATCACAGCGAATTACTCTGGTGATAAATCAGGGGGCAGCTTCACCCCCAGTAGAAGGCCTAATTTGCAGCTAATTACAAAACTGATTTCTACAGGAAGATCAATACGAGAAGGAATTGGAAATGACGAGGCAATCCCGTCCAGCCAGGGAGGGGAGGGGGCTCTCTGGGGGGGCCAGGAAGCGGAAAGGAAAAAAACGGACCCGAAAGAGCAGAAAATCAGTTTTAATTTAACGTAATATTAATCAGAGCAACTTTTCCTGCTTTGTGCAGACTCCTGGTCTGCCCAGCTCTGGGGTCTGGTTTGGCGGTGGCTGCAATAAAAACGCAATTACCCGAGTGTTTCGGGCAGGACGCTCTTTCAGAGTCAATGACTGGCCCCCTCCCATCCTTCTGTTAGCCATGTGGACTCTCCCCCTCCCCAATTTCATACCCCAGTGCACAGGCAGAGAGCGAGGGGCCCATGGGGCTGTCTTTGTTTGTTTTTAAAAAAGGGGCACCCACACCCGATCAGCCAGCCCAGCAGTGCCAGGCTAGAGGCCCCACTCAGCCCTTCCCCCAGCTATTGCCTCTGCTGTCATGTCATGGTTCACCCCTCCTCCCCAAGGCTCCCCACCCCAGGGGGGCCTTAACACCCCAGGCTGCTCAGCGAGGGGATCCCCACTGCTACACTCTGTCCTTGGGACTTCTTAGGCAGAAGACACTACAGAAATGTAAAGGGTGCTGGGATAACCACCCAAAATGTCTAGGCCACACCTCCAGCTCCACCAAGTCAGGTCTACCCCACCCACACAAAACTCTTCATCATATGCCAAGCCCACCCCTCCTGCAGTCCCCTCCCTCTGCCCGGCCATCTCCTTCCACCCCATCTGGGAGGGCTCCCCGTTCCTCCTCCCCATCTGCACACCAAGCCCTTTCTCTGTGTGTGCACATCAATAGAGAGCTGTCACTTTTCTCTCTCCTCCCAGGGGAACGAGTACTCCCTCCCAGCCCTGACCCCTGGGCTTGATGAAGTCAAGTCAAGTCTATCTGCATCCACCAACCCCGAGCTGGGCAGCAACGTGTCAGGCACACAGACATACCCTGTTGTGACCGGTAAGGGGGCGTCCGGGAGGGGGGGCACCGCTTTCAGTGGGGGCACCTCTGCCCATTCCATCTGGGGCCCAGTGTGACAAGCAGGCCCCCTACCATGATATCTGCCGATAAAGTGAGCCTCCAAACACCAGGCTGCTTCCTGAACAGATGAGTGCAGATGTGAGGAGAAAAAACTCTGGTCAGGGGGTCTGTGGGCTTCAGCCCAGAAAGGCGGAGGCTGGGAGGGGCTGCTGCTGGCTCCTCCTGCCCACACTCTTGCCTCTGCCTTTGCCTTTGCCTCTTTTTTTCTTTTGCCTCCCGCAAGGTGCCCAGAATTATGAGTCTTGTGTTATGACGCGTGCACTAGAATGCAGAAGGCAAATAGGCCAGGCTGGCGAGCATCCACAGGTGCCCAGGGTCCAGCCTCCATACTCCTGTGTCCTCCAGGATCCTGGAGGACCTGCTTTCCTCTCCCTCCAGGTAGCATGTGTGGCCGTGGTTTGGGGCTTTAGGGCATGGCACCCGACTCTGTGGAGTCATAGATGAGCACAATGATTCCAGTCTTTCTCCTACTTCCCCAGAGAAGCCACTGAGACCAAGGCTTGATTTCAAGGCCAGGGAGGGTCAGGACTGACTCACAGTCCAGTGCAAGGGGAGAAGTCACCATGCTTAGGAGCCCCCTTGGGTTAGGGGCAGCTCAGGCAGCTTGAGTAGAAGGCTGAGGTGCGGTCCAGGGAAGGCCAGTGGATGAAGCTCTAGGCCGCAGAGTTGCAGGCTACAGAGGGCGCCTGGCACTGCAGAAGGGTTTCCAGGCCAGGAGATGCCCAAGTGGGAGAGACACACATTGGGGTGTTATTAAAATTCACCTAATTATTCTGGAGACACTAAAGCCAATGTGCCGTTTGTTCCTTGGGAGCCAGGATGATTGAGTAGGGTCTCTGTGGGGATTGGGAGACACTGAGGCGTTACCTGCCGAGTGAGGCAAGCGGAGGCGGCCTGGGGACCTGGCAGCGGGGCTGCAGGCAGCCAGTGTCACAGCCAGTGGCAAAGACAGGGAGCAGGCATGGCCCCGCTGTAGGATAGAGCCCTGGTTCTGACTTGAAGCTGATCTGAGCAGGCTCCACTTGACCCTGAGATGGGCTGCAAGTGGCCACCTAACCTCTGCCTGGGGGGCTTGGGAGAGCCCTGTTGTTAACTTTCCCAGGTTCTCCTTAAGGTGGTATTCTGGTACAACTGTTTCCAGCCTAGGTGGCATTGAGCTCTTCAGCTGGGGAGTCAGAGATCGCATTCTGGAAGTGTTGGAGATCTAGACTGGGCTTTTCAGAATGACGACCTTAGCTGGGGTCTCTGAGTAAGGACACAGCCTATGATCGAATGGCCTTGGGCACGAGCCCTTCTTGCCCAACTTGGAAGCTCTCTGATCTGCTGAATATTCTGGCTCAAGGCAGAGAGATGGTCTAGGCCAGGCCACCTTTCTCCTGATCTGCTGAGAGGGATTGTGGTCATTTGAGGCCCACCCCAGGCAGCTGGCAGATGAGAACCCAGGAGACTTCCCAGCTCGCTTTCCTGTGCTCAAAGCCACAGTCCAGAAGGCAGGGGCTTCCTGGGGTGGAGATATGGGTCTTCCGGGTAGGGATCCTGCAGCAGGAGATACTGGGGCTGGTGCAGAAAAGTGCCTCTACCTTGAGCAGCCCCCATCCACCTCCCCCCCCCCCATGATCCTGGAACAGTCCCAGCTCAGCCTGGGAACATCTCCGGCTGATCCATCTGGATCCAAGTGTGAGAAAAGTTCATTTCAGACCCAGCTTGACATTCCCAGGTGGCAAGTTAGCACTAACATCTCAATCTGTATGCGACATTTCAATCAAGCGAGGAGTAACAAAAGCAGAACCATTAACATTCGGAGCTGTTCACCAGTGGTAATGACGGGGAAACTCGCTCAGAAACTGGAAATTACCAAAAAGAGAGAAGTGTGTGGAGAGGTGGGGGAGGGGAGGTGGGGGATGGGGGTAGAGAATGATTTTTCCACACTTAGGCCAAGATCCAATGTTTGGATTAATGGTGCCATTACTCGAGAAAGGGCGCAGATTATGCTCATTCTTAAAATGTTTTTGCTGGCAATTAAACGGCTATAGTTATTGATCTTTGTTGATTTTATGTCCTCCTAATTTACATAATCTATTAAAGATGAATGATTCATGATGTGCTTATTATGGGGACAAACAGAATTTGCTGGAGGTACCATCAAGGTGAGCAACGGGGCATTGCCTGGAGACGTCATGGGCCATCTCAGGAGCAGGTCCAGAGTGCTGGCCCTCAGGCTAGGACTTTGTGGGAAGCAGAGAGCAGTGATGCAAGGAGAACAGGCACAGGAGAGGTGGCATTTGGGTGAGTTCTTCTAGAAAGATGTTGGCATCTGTGAGAACTAGGCTCCAAGCAGGACTGGGATATGAGAGAGACTCCAGGTGTATTTGTAGAAATTCTCCTCCAAGATTCTTGAGAAGCTTATTTTGTTGGAGAATATTAAGGGCTTAGATAAGGGAAGAAAAAGGGAGGTCCTTTTAGGTAGGTAAGTGATTCTGGGCAGGTGCGTGCTAAAGGTGAGAGAGCAGGGAGGTCACCTTGTGCCCACAGCCTGGCATATGTGTGCCAAGGTATTCTTGGAACCCTCTTTATCCCCCACATCTCAGGCACCCAGCTCCTCCTCTTCCCCGAGGACAGGCAGCTGTGGCTGTAAACCCTAGGGGATGAGTACTGAGGAAACTGGCCCAGGAATGCCCTCACCCAACCTGAAAAGCCAGACCTTATTGATATTCCTGCCGCCTCCTGGCACTGGAGGCTGATTTCAAACTTCACCAGCCACTTGATGCAGCTGTTCCACAAGGTCAGGACTGAGAAGAGCAAAGAGCCCGCACTATTGTGTGAGGGGAGAGTGGGGCCCAGTGGGCCAGGACACAGCTAATCACATTGCAAGCTAGGGTGGCTGCCAGAGGCCAGGGCTCAGCCCCACAGCCTCCCCCACCTTCCATCATGGAACCAAGGAGAGAGAAGGATTTTTCTGGGTAGTGTTTGCAAGTTCTGCCTTGATTTTAATTTCACTGCATCACAACTCAGCAAGCTGCCAAGTCAAGCTGGTTATTTAAATTTATCACCCACTTTCCCTTCCGCCGCTGGGCTGCTCTAGCTCAGCGGCATCTCTTCTCTCCAGCCCACAGCTCTAGGCTGCTGGTCTGGAACGGAGCCGAGTCTCTCAGGTTGGCTGGCTGTGGCTGGTACCTTTTACCACCTTCTTACCTCTCCAAAAGAACCCCTGGGGGCTGCCATCAACCTCTCAGTCGTCCCAGGGCCCTCGGGGTTGGGCCTCTGCAGTGAGGACTCTGGCTCCAACCAAGTGCTGGAAGCTCCATTCCTTAAACACTCCCATCACTGGTAGAAATGATAGTCCCTCTTCCCCATGGCTTGCTCACCTCCGCCTTCCGTCCCTATGCCAGCTGGGGCTGCAGTGAGAGGGGAGCATGCAGAGACACTGGCAGTGATATAGACTCGGGAGCAGAAGATGAGATGAGATGCTTCTGAGCATCTAGAGAGTCTCCTGGCCTGGTGAAAGTCCACCCTGAAGGAGAGAGCAGGCCCCCCACCTGGAGCCCAAATGGACAAAGGTGCTGGAGAAAGTCAGCGATCATGAAGCTAGCTCATACTTACTCTAAAAGCCTAGGGACATGCCAGTCCCCGGTGCCACACTGAGCGGGCTTCACTGCCTCTAGTGGGCATCACCGCCAGGTGCTGGGAGAGTAGTTCTCGCCACCCTCATTTTGGTCCCAAAGAGGTAACAGAAAAATGCAATGGATGTCCAGGAAGCAGGCAGGCTAAACTTACCAAAACCTGGCTGGATAAAACATAACAACAAAAAATGTTAATACATAGCCAAACCTCACTCCGTAGTGCCAGAAATAGAGGGAAATGCAAGGCCAGAGCAGCATGTGAGAGACTGCTGGAGGTAGACCCTAACTGGGGAGGTTAGGGTTGTAACACACCAGTCAGGAGACATGACACTGGTTCTAGGAGAAGCAGGAAGTTAGAACCGAGTGTGACCCCACATAAAGCCAGGAACAGAAAAGAACACTGTCCATAAAAAGGAAACACAAACTCATTTCAATGGCCCAGGGAAGCAAGTGAACAAGGAAAATGTCACCATGAGCAATGAAGACTCCAGGTCTGACCCTGAATGGGGGTCCAGATTTATACCATGACTATTACAGAAACTCCAAACCAAGAACTTACATAAAAATTTGTCCAGCATAATTACCCACTCAGAAACCCCAGAAAGAACAATGGCAAACCTTCTTTGTAGAGATAGTCTGCAATCCAGGGCACATGGAACGACCTCAGGGAGAAAAAATTCACCACTAAAGACAAGCTCATTACAAAAAATTACACACCTCATGTGAATACAACTATCATGAGGGGGAGTTATCAGAAGCAATAAATAGGACAATTAACACCCCCAAGAACTGGAGAAAATAGAGTAACCCCAAAGCACTATAAACTAAGCATGTTTAATATTCTAAAAAAGGTCAAAGAGAAGTATGAGTTTTGTCTTTATCACAGATCCAGATCCCCAAGTCCCCTTCCTCACTACTGCTCAACAAAATCGTTAGATAATGGAGATCAAAAAGGGCAAAGAATGAAGACCACGCTTTTAGCTTATTGTTTTGGGGTCTGGAGGCATGGAAAGAGCGCAGCCTCGGGCATCTCTGAAAGTAAAGCCTGTGCCTGGCTTATCCAAGCTCCAAGACTGCTAAGTTTCAGCAGAGAATCTTACCTTTTTGTGGGAAAATGTCTGAACGTTAGAGAGCTAGAGACAGGGACAGTACTTTCCTCCCCGGTGGGGAGGGGCCTAGTTAGCTTCCCCACCCTGGCAGAGAGAAGGTGGTTTTATTCAAGAGCTTGGAAGAAACTTCTCTTATGCCTAGAAACTGCAGCTTTGAAGGAAGCTGTAACTAAGATCCAGGAGGAGATGTGGAGGCTGCCCAAGAGGGATGTGCCCGAGGTGGGGAGAGGGAGCAGAAGATGCTGGGCTCCTGGAAGCTGGCAAATTTGAGCAGAGGTGGGGGAAGCCAGTGAACTAAAGTTCAAAGCTGAAAAGCAAGGGCTGGCCCCAGGGTCCTGGAGGCCAGTGAGAGCACTGCGAGCTTAGCTTCTGAGAAAAGGTTGCTGACTCTTAGAAGTTCAGACTCCTTGCCCACATCTGAAATGGCCAGTGAAGTGGCCTTTTAGCAGATAGAGGTGTGGACCCTGGGAAACCTCCTCCTCCTCCTCAGGGAGGCCTGAGGACCTCCAGGAACTGCCTCTTTCCTGTAGTTAACAACCCCTTCCAATGCAACTGCACTTCCCTCCATAAAACAAACAGCTCGGCCCTTGGCCAGCCCCTCTGGGGGAGGAGAGGGCAATAAAGGCCAGAAATGTTTCTGAAGGAGGCTGGGAGTCTCCTAGTCTTGTCTGTCAGCTCAAAGCCCCTGATTAGCTGGAGGAATTTAGGGCACAGACATCAGAGTTCCTCTCCAACCTTGAAAGGAGAGGGCTAGGGCGACTTCAGACATGTGCCAAGTCAGAGAGGCCTTTGCTGCAGAGGCCAAACCAAGCCAGAGGGCTTCTCCTCAGCACCCACAGGCCCTGGACCCTTCATTTAGGGTGAGAAGGCCCAAAGAAAAGAGGCTAGCCTTCTCCAAACATCCCTGAGGCCTCCAGCCACATCCCCAAGGACCTCCAGCCCCCAACCTTAGCTCTGATTTAATTATGGGAGCATTTCCATAGCAATGAGACATTGACAGATATGCAGGTGCCCCGGGCCTGCAGCCTAGAGAGTCATTGGATCGGGGTTCTTTCCTTTCCTCCTTTATCCAGACCACCTCTAGAGGGAAAGGATGTTGGAAAGAAGAGGCACTAACCCACTCTAAGGCTGGGAAAGTCAGGCCAAATTCGAGCAGAATAAGAGCTGTACCACCCCAATCTCCAGCCCCAAATCCCCATCTGTGTCTGTGCCTACCAGCCACCCAGCAATGATTTCTGTGCTCTCCAAAAGGGTGCCATAGGCAGAAGCACATGGGCTGATAATGGGGCTGCAGAGGGGAGGGGAGTCGTGGGGAGGATGAAGAAGGTATGAAGAATCTGGGAGTATCTTAGCAAAGATGTAGTTCTATGGTCTTCTAAGCTGAGCTCGAACTGGCCCATCACTTTGGGCCTTTTCCCCCACCTTCTCTCTTTATCTCTTCCCTGCATTAATGAGACCCAAAAGGTGGTACATGCTAAATGGACTGTGCTTCTTCCTCCACAGTATGGTCTCATTGATTCATTTAGAGATCAGGGAGAATGGCCATTCTAAATTTAAATAAAAAGTGTTTCAGTTTTTTAATGATGATCTTTATTTCAAATGCATATAGTAGCCAACCCAGGCTAAAAAATGGTTGCCTAGCTGGGACCACTGACCACTGCTTTCATGATCAGCTAGGTTATAGGGAACCTTCCAGCTGCGGTGGATGTTGTTTAGAGATGCTTGGGGTGTCCCAAAGGGGAGTTCTTCAAAAGAGGTCTCCCAGCACTAAGCTTGTTTACTATATTATTTGGCACTTTCTAAGAAGAAGAGGTTGGCTGAGTCAAAGCAAAGTCAATCAATCCAATCTTTTCCTAATGATCAGAAATCCTAAATACTGGTGTCCCAATGAATGTTACAGGTGTACCAAGAGCTCAGAAATGTCCTAGTGGCCTCAAAGAGACCTAGGCAAGACCTAAAAACCTCCCTCCCTCCCCATCCCCCCAACAGCCAACCACCCGCAAGGTGACAGGAAGATCCCCCACTCCTTCCCTAGGGTGATCAGAATCCTTTCTTCCCCCACTCTTAGCTGTAATGTAGCCTCAAGAAAAACAAGCCAGTGCTTTCTTAACCCTGAGCTTTGGGAAGCAAGCTCTGCCACTATTGTCACTTCTGAGAGGGCTTTGCGTGCCTTCAGCCTGGAATCCTCCCCTCTCCTCCCCGGTGGTGGTGGCTGGGCTGGCAGGCAGGGAGGGAGGAAATCCCGCGGCGGCTCGGAGAGCAGCCTAATGCTCCAGCAGCTTAAGTGGCCGTTTTCCTTGGGATTAGGGTTTCACTTACACAGAGCGCCTGAAAAACGCTGCGCTTTCGGAAGGATTAGAGCTGACAATTCAGTGCTCTCAGAGAACAAAATAAAGCCGGAGAGGAACTGGGAGACCCGGAGTATCAGGAGACTGTGCAAACAGGCTTAACCTCTGCCCACCCAGCAAGAGGGTCTCTCATGCTCTGAACCCATCGGTGAGCCTGGGCCCAACCTCCTAGGTACCAGCACCTACCCGACTCCAGTCTTCACCTGTGGTTTGCTAATGAGGAGCCAGAGCATGCAGTGTAGGGAAGTGAACTGAGGAGAGGACTGGAGATGTCTTCCCCTCTCCCTGAGCCTCAGTTTCCTCCTCTGTAGAATGAGGGAATTGGACTAAAAGATAATCAAGTTCCCTTTCAGCCCTTTGAAAATGTGATTTTCCCCAAAACTCCCTAGTCTTATTTCAGGAACCTGAGGCTGCCACTAAATTAGAAGGATACCACCTCCTGTGGGGCTCTGGGCTGGACAGGGCAGTGTGTCTGGAGGAGGAGGGTGGGAACAGCATGGCTGGTCGTGTCCAGGTGGGTGGCTGTCAAGGTGCAGACCTCACTGAGCCCGTGCAGATCTGGGCAGCATCTCTGACTAGGATACACCAGGGATTAAAGGTCCAGCTGTTAGTAGGAGGTAAGATCAGCCAGGAGAGCAGCCGCCCTGAGCCGCGGGCACAGCCCCCTCTACTGGAACCTGCAGCAGGCAAGCCTCAGGCTGAGTGTGGGGCCAGGACAGTACCTGGGTGGGGCTGGGGGCCCTCACACAGGCACCTCCACCCCAGAGGACGAATCTCAGGAGTATATGGAAACCTGGGAAATAAGAAATAAAATGAAATATGTAGAAAACTCTTTCCCTCTCCTTTGAAAACATCTTTTACAGATTTAAAGTTTGTTACTTGGGTGTATTATGTCTAACTCAGATTGGCCATAAAGTGATCATAATTGGTATAGTAAATGTAAAGATACAACTTATTTGGCAGTAATTACAAATTTAATAACTGTGTATTCTTGTAAGTATTATAAATGCTTGTGTCCAGTGCAGTCACAGACTGCCAGCCTTGAAGAAATCTAATGTCTTCATTTCGCTACCTTATGAGAAACAGAGAAAACTTGAGGATAGGATAGTAAAACAAGAGTTATGTTTTCTGGCCTTAGGGTCCTCCACAGTGTCAAGTGGATAGCAAAAGTGCTCATTTTCAGAGAAAGATGCTGAGGAAAAGCATCTCTGAACTCATTGAGTATAACTTTTGCTGTATAAATCTATGTCTAATAAGTCTCATCTGAGCCATCACTAGCAGCAGTTTCTGCTGCTTTGGTGGCTTCCTTTTTATTATTTCCTTGGTCTTCTGAATGCTGACATTTTCCTTGACCTGAGATAAGCCTCCCTGCTACTTCACATGTTATTTTGATGTTCTTTGAATGATCTTATTTATTGGTACAGTTCAAGTAGTTGCAAACAAATCAATGTCTTATGCCAAAAAACAGAGGTTCTTTTTTTTTTTAACAAGCAGTGCTTATTAATCTTTGAGCCATGAATACTTGAGAATATGATAAAAGTCATATAATATCTACTCAGAAAGATATGCACATATAATATCTATAACGTTTTATGTATTGCTTTATATGGATCTTATGAAGTTCATCTATGGGGTCCTATGGGATGAGGGAAGCCCCATTTAAAACCCCCACTGTAGAAAATGAAAGAAGCTGAAACGGAAGAAACAAGAAGTGACGAGATGTTCTGTTAAAGGAAGGATTAGCTTAGCATGATCCCAGGTTGCTTTCCTGGACCAAATAACCTATCTATTTTCTGGGTCTACAGTATTTGAGAATATCATTCCAGAATCAATTCTCAAGTAGGCTGCTTATTCTGTAGGCCAGGTTTTGCCATCTTCTAGCTGTGGAGTCTTGGACATAATACTTAGCCCTTCTGAGTTTCAGTTTCTCATCTATAGAATGGGGATTAAAAAGCGATCAAGACCATAGTGTTGATTACAAGGATTAAAAGAGATAATACATAAAAAGTATTAAGGACAGTGCCTAGTGTATAGTACGTGTTCAATGAATGCTAGCTAGTCCAGGTGCAAGTAGAAACACAACTCTGCCCTTGAGCCTGAGACCTGACAATTAAAGTAGCACAAATTATCTGATGGCTAAAATTTTCCAATTTCTTAATAAAGTCTTTTACTTTGCTTTTCTCTGTACTTGTAAGAGGAGCTGCACTTAGATTCTCCAAAACAGTTGATTTGATCTGGCCCATTTGGTAAGGAATGTCTGACAAAAGTGCACTGTCTGATTCCAATGCAGTGATTGCTGTAGAAATTGGCTTTAGAATCTTCAGGGACTTCTGCAGTTGAACTGAGAAGACATCCTCATCAAGTACAGTGCTTCTAACACTTCTGGGTACTTTAAGATCCTCCACTACTACTGTTTCTTGAAGGGCCTCTTTGTTTTTTAGAAAACTCTCAAAGGAGATTAATTCTCCACCCCATGGAGTTTTACTACAGACTTTCAGTGTCAGTATTTTATTCTCTGTGTTCTTTTTTTCTTGCCTCCTCTTAATGACAGCTGTGACTGTATGAGATTTTCCTTGTCAGATGACTTCTTTTGCCTTTCTTTGGCTCTTTTGGGGGAGTATCTTGCTTCATGTTATCATTAAAAGGCAGTGTGGCATAGACATGACTTCAAACTTTGGCTCTGTCATTTACTAGCAGTGTTGCCACGGGAAAGTCATTATGCCTCTCTGTGCTTCGCTTTCTCACCTTTAAAACAAGGAAGTTAAGGGGGTGTCCAGTTAGCTCAGTTGGTTAGAGCACACTGTTGAAACACCAAGGTCAAGGGTTTGGATCCCTACACCAGCCAGCTGCCTAAATAAATAAATAAATAAATATTTTTAAAAATAATAATAAAACAAGAAAGACTAATCATCTGGAAGCCTCTTTCATCTTTAAAAACTCTGTAACCTTAGAAACCAAGTATCCGACAAGTAAATGTTAAAATAATAAAAAAAAGTTTTTTTAAAAAACAAGAAAAGAAAGCAAATATCTGACATGCAATGTCCATTCTCTTATAGCAATATGTGGGTTTTTATCCACTTGTGATTCCTGGTGCTGTTTTTATGTTACTGGCATTGTCCATGAGCAAAGCAAATGCTTTACTGCTTCCTGTCTCCTGTTGGATGGCACATATTTTAGAACTGATGTATTCTGCCATGTAGCTGTTTTCTCCTTTTTCTGTGCTTTTGCTTGTGGTGTAAAGGAGGTAGCCGTACTGTCTTACAGTTTTAGAGTCCGTCTCCACTCCCATTTGGCCATCCATCTATAGTACTGCAAGGCCCCGCGCTCTGTCGATTCTTCTTTGCACAGATTCTATTACCCATTCACATTCTCTCACTAAAAGAGACTTGCTCAAAGAATGCTGCTGGGCAAATGGTATGACGGTCTTAGTAATTTGAAAACTTCCTGCAGTATGTGTTTTCCATTATTGACAATGGTGTTCCAAAAGAATATATGGCTCTGGTAAGAGTTTGGTCAATTTTTTCCTGCTCCTCAGGTGTCACCTGTGTACTAATGAAGCCATTGGGAGCACTTTGTATGCAGTGACTTGCACCTTTGTTGGCTCAGGGGTCCTGAACAGGCACCTCTTTATGGTAATACTGACGTTACAGAACCTGCAGCAGCAGGAGCACAGCATACATAGAACACTAGGAAACGTGCATGCTTTTTCTTCATCATGGGCCTCTTCTCCCACATTTAAAAAATTTCTGCATGGCATGTCCCAGATTCTGTTTCATTAAATGGAATTTTGAAATATGCCTAACAATTCAGCAGGTGACTTGCAGCATGCAATAGTTTCTACATGCTGGAAGTTGGCCTTACCATTTTGAAAGAGAGAAAGCCAGTGGAAAGAAACTTTGAAATAGAACTGCCTCTGGGTCAGCTGGAAACACTTTTCTAGTCGTCCAGCCTTTCTTCTCTCCTGAAACTAGGTTGGAGATTATGTGACAAAATCTTAGATTATGAGGAATTCATGTGTGACAGGTTGTGGGAACCACGCAGCTGAAAACCAGAATTCCTATTTATTAAGCAAGAGGCATACTCCTCTTCCTGGCTGTTTATAGATGTTAAGATCACACGGCCAGGAGGAATTGGATTTCTATATCTTTCTAGCTTCAGAACCTCTACATCTTCCCTAACTCATCTCTGTCTTGGGCCTTTTTGACCAATAAGTGCCATATTATTAATCTCTCTAGGAATTGATAGATATTGTCTACTTCAGGTTCACTCCACTGAGAAATGGTGAGGAGCAGTGCACCTTTTATTAAGAATAGAAATCAATAAAAGGAAACCCACAACAAAGCAAATACAGAATCTTTCTTCTCTCTCTCTGGAAGTCGGAAGTGATCTCTTGTTTGGCAGTTCTACCCTGTTTGTTCTTGAGTTTGAGGAAATACAAGGTATCAACTACATTAGGTAGTTGTAGAGGAAAATCATTCCACTGCATGATAAAGGTGAGTTATAATGAGTCCGTCATGTAAATCTCTCATCGTCCTATAAAAATTCAGAATCTATTGTTTAACCTGGTTTTTTTTTAGGTAGTTGTAGAGGAAAATCATTCCACTGCATGATAAAGGTGAGTTATAATGAGTCCGTCACGTAAATCTCTCATCGTCCTATAAAAATTCAGAATCTATTGTTTAACCTGGTTTTTTTTTAAATTCAGATTTAAATAATTTACATTTTGTCCCAGCCTTTCCCTCTGTAAAGGAGAACAACATACAAGTATATGAAACAATTAGAAAGTAATTATAACCCATCAGGAATTGGCTGTAAATGCGATAGCAATAGAGAATTAATCCACAAGTATTTATTGAACATCTACTGTATTCTCAACTATGCAGTATAGAGCAGAAGACGGGTCCTGCCCTTGGGTCATTTATGATCTGTTTGAGGAAGCTCCACGATGTGAAACAACAGTGCTGATGCATTATGAAACATAATGACATGGTAAACTGTGGAGCACACATGCAATGGAAGTTTGGAAGAGAGAAACTTCTCTGATGGATAGAATGGTAGGGATTTTAAGTCTTGAGCTGGAAGGAGAGAGAAACTATGAATAAGGGAGAAGAAAAGGTCATGGCAACAGCACAGGAGTTTTACAACACACAAGCCAGTGAAAACAGTCCAACTAAACCAGGAGGAGTGAGAATCAGACCTGAGAAAGTTGGGTGGAGTGAGTACCTGGGAGGCTTTGAAAGCCTGCAAAGTTTCAGTTCAAACTGTAGATTACAGGGAATTTATGATGGTTTTTACAAGGAAAGCGGTGTGATGAAAGCAATGTTCCATGAGGACTAACCAAGCAGCGACATTTGGGTTAGACAAGAAAGAGAAGAATGTGGAAGTAGGGGATACAAGAAAAAAAAAATCCAACTGTTGTGGCAAACCAAGGACAGGTGCTTAGGAGCTGAGCTGTGAAGGTGCTGGAAGAACTTGAAATAGGGCGGATTTAACAGATATTGCTAAGGAGAATTAACAGCACTCGGTGACTGACTTCATATAGAGGAGGAGAAAGAAGGCTATGAAGAAGGGCTCCAAAGTTTCTGACCGTATGGTCTTCAAGAGAACTTCAGTAGAACTGATTTGGGGGGAAGATGAATCTGCTCTTTTTCCTGTTAGGTTTGAGGTGACAGTAGGACAGCTAATGAGAATGTTCAGCAGGCAGCTGGAAATGCAAAAACCTGAGCGGTACCTGTGTATACTTAGGGAAGGATGAATTGCTCAGATGTGTCAAGGTAGGGGTAAGGAAACTCATACATCTCAGGAATGTAGGAGATGAGTTCATCTTCAGGGAGGGGTGGCAAAGAGAGAGAGATGCTTTGGAATAGCCATCAGGAGGATGATGACTAGGGCCCAAGTGATGAAAAGAAAATGAACCAGGCCAGGTATGCATGGTTCTGTGACTTCCCCCAGACACACCTTGCCTTCCCAGGGTTGGACAGAGACATTAGAGTGGTAGAGTGGCACTAACTGGCGAGGAGGAGAAGGGGAATCTGCAGGGGATAAATGGGGACCAGAAGATCCAGAAGAGAATAAAGCAGTGTCTAGGATTGGGAGTATGGAAGAGGCGAAAAGACAAATTATTGTTCTTAGAGATTGGAGCATGCTAAATTGCAAAGAGAGGTAGCAATGGAGGGGCAGGCAAGGAAGGGAGGTGAATTGTGGGCAGCTGTATTCCAGCAGAAGTCTGTGGACCAGGGGTATCTCCCCAATATTGACTTGCTTTGCCTCCACTCCAGGACCCGGCTAAGGAAAGCACTGCCTCCCACCCTCCAGGCTCTAGCTTATAGAGGCCTCCAGAGACAGAAGTCCAGAAGCTGGCAGGGGGGAGCAGATTTTGCTCATTGATCTGATCCACTTGCATGTTGGCTCAGAGATCCTGATTCACTTCAGGGATGTTTTGTGTCACTTAAATGCCATAAACACTAACAGCAAAATGGCCCACTGGCTGCCCCCTGCTCTCCACACCTGCCAGGTCCAGCACCTGCAGCTCCACTTGGAGAGGATAAGGAATACACATCAGCCCCTATAGGGGTGGTGGTGGTATGTCCTCCAAGCCTGAAGGAAAGATGGTATGTTAGGGAGAGGAGAGGTAAGCAAGATGACAGAGGTCCATTTGGCAACTGGAGAGACCACAGCTGAATATCTTGCTGAGAAGCAGGAGTAAAACCAGGTCAGCTCTCTCCCATTTCCATCTGGGTTTGGAATACAGAGACATGGGCAAAGGCAGACACACACACACGCAAATGCACAGAGAGACACAAAGAGCTACACAGAACAAGGGTGCATACACACAGCTGATGGTAGACACAGACATTTAGGTAACAAGCTTAGACACACGAGAAGGCACATCCGGACCTGCTCGTTCAGGTACAGGGCTGCATACGTCCCCCACACGTCTGCTTAGAGCTCTTTTCTCTCCAAGAGCTTCCTTCCCATGGAGTACCCTAGTGTGAGTAGAGTCAGGCCCCTCTCTTCCAGGCCTCACCCCTTCCCCTTTGTGTTTTTCCAGGTCGTGACATGGCGAGCACCACTCTGCCTGGTTACCCCCCTCACGTGCCCCCCACTGGCCAGGGAAGCTACCCCACCTCCACCCTGGCAGGAATGGTGCCTGGTAGGTGACAATGTTGCAGCTGCCTATTCTAGGTGGGGGCAACTAAATTGTGGGTGAGCTGCTGAGAGGTCTGTAGTCTGAGGCTGGGGTGGGCGGAGACCCAACATCCCCTCTCTGCAAAATACCAGCTATTCTGTCCCTCTCTCTCCCTAGAGGCTGCAGTTGGTCCCTCATCCTCCCACATCCTTCCCAGGGAGGAAGCTTACAGAAGCGCCCCCTTGTGTGCAACTCACTGTATGTCATGGCCCCTCCACACCCACCTACCCACCCAAGCCTGTGCCTAAGGAGCACTCAGCCTCAGCTCCGCCCTCAGTGCCCCAGCCCACCCCAGACAGCTGACACTGCTTGAAGAGCCTGCCCTGGTTTCCATGGAAACTTGGAGCCAAGAACCATTTCCAGGGGCATGTCAGTCACTCAGACAAAACCACCCTGGTCCACACCAAGCCATGGGGGAAGACCAATATGGAGAAGCAACTCCAATTCAGAGAGGAGGGAGCTAGTCCCTAAACGTAAGGAAGGACTATGGCAGGAACCGGAGAGACTTTGGCTTCAGAGAGACAAGCTAGAATACCCCACATCTCCTCAGAGGAACCCAGGCCCTCATTGCTCCTCCAGGGCTCTGGCCCATCCCTTGCCTGGCAGGAGTTGGGTTTGGGCTGTGTGGGTCAGAGAGGCAGAGCTTGATTTAGGTCTGATGATTGTAGTGGAGGTTGTGCTACCCCCAAAACCTCACCCCAGATTGAAAGCAGGGCTTGAAGC
This sequence comes from Galeopterus variegatus, assembly GCF_000696425.1. NCBI lineage: Eukaryota > Metazoa > Chordata > Mammalia > Dermoptera > Cynocephalidae > Galeopterus > Galeopterus variegatus. The sequence continues at coordinate 30,262 of NW_007727928.1, read as the reverse complement.
CAAAGAGTCCAAGTTCCTTTTTGCATAAACACCAAAAAGCTTTTGTCTTAAAAATGGTAAGACTCACTTGGCCTCCAACCCACTCCGTCTGCCACTGTCTTATGTGTCCTTTCCCTGAAGCCCAACTCTCCTCGATGGCAGGAGAGGGGGAGGATAGAGAAGGGTGACTGGCCCCACCCATCCAGGGACAGCCCTGGGTATGCAGAGCTTGGGGTGGGAACCATGGCAAAGAGGGCGATTGCTGCAGGGTGTTATGGAATAGGGGCTGCAGGGAGCTAGAGGTGGGGGTGAAGGGATTCCTGCCAAGTTTCGGGGAGGGGAAATAGAAGCATTGTTGGGGCAAGGAGATTCTTTGGGAGAAGGTCGCAGCAGAGAGCTGGAGGATGTGGAGGCTGGAGGATTGAGGATGTCTTAGAGAGGTGGGGGTGAGGGAAGAGTGGGGAGGTGGGGATGAGGGGAGCCGCAGAGAGCTCATGGTGGCAAGGGGGGAGTCGTTAAACAGAATCTAGTGCTGATGAGGAAATTACACTTGTTTCATTAGCGATGGGGAAGGAGATAGCTCAGTTCCTCTTGGTCACAGTTGAGCTCAGAAGCTCATTATCCTGCTGCACGCATGCTTTCCCTCCTCGTCAATAAACAGGCTTTCCAGTGGCTGCATCCCCCACCCCCACCCCGGCTCCCTCTCCGAGAGGGGCCCCTTCTCCTCTACTTAACCCGCGGTTAGGGATCACTGTAAACAGTCTGGGGTCATCACACAGGAGAAAGGGCGAGGGGGAAACCCGGAGGCCTGGCCTTTCTCCCGCGGAGGGAGGGAGGCAGCTTCCGACGGCTCCCAGTCCACGGGGCCCTCCGCTCACCGCTCGCCAACCAGCGGGCAGTCCGCCTGGTTCCCTCCGCCTCCTGCCCCTGCCACGGGGCCATCTACCCAACCTCTTAAGGGAAAGACGGGAGGGGGTGTTCCCCAGCAGAGCCCCAACCCCTTGCACTGGCACCGCGCTGAGATGCCATTCTTATAACTTTCTGGGACAAAGTGTCCCAAGAGCCTTTTGTCGCCACCCTTCCACGCTTCCACCCTGTGGGCTATGGCACCTAGAACCGCAGTATCCACTAATAAAGGCCCTTGGGCCTCAACGCAGTGGGGTGTGTGGGCCCGGATCCAGAAAAAAAAACCTTCCTGGTGGCCCCGAGCACCTCCGTTGCGGAACCCCGGGCGGGCACCCTGTCCCGGCTCCGTCCACGCGGGCGTGCGAGGCGCGTCGGTGCTTCCCAGCTCCCCCGAGCTCTCGCCACGCGGATCCCGTGGATTGCCCCACCTCCGCCCAGTCCGCGCTCCCGCACCCGCCGTTGCCCTCTCCGCGACACCTGCACCTTGAGAGGATGGGAGGACTGGGGGGACTGGGAGGACTAGGGGAAGCCGCTGGCCGGGCTCGTCGGTCCGCCCCGGCGTGCGCGTGCCTGATCCTCTCTCCGCCACCCTCTTGCAGGAAGCGAGTTCTCCGGCAACCCGTACAGCCACCCCCAGTACACCGCCTACAACGAGGCTTGGAGATTCAGCAACCCCGCCTTACTAAGTGAGTACGCCACCTGGCTGGCCGGCGACCCAGCGCGCCCGCCCGCTTGCCCGCCAGCTCGGCCGTGCAGTTTCCGACCTCTGGATGCGCGGCGGGGCCGGGGGCCAAGCTCGTTAGTGCAGCACTGAAGCCCGGGGATCCCTCGAGGACGCCCGCGCCGCCCCCACCTCCCAGGGTCGTTGGAAGCCTCTGCGCCGCCCTCGCCCGCGGACCCCCTGGAGGGTGTGCAGCCAGGCGTCACTGATCGGGTCCCTCTCCCACCCCGTGAACGCAGAGCGCTCTGAGGGGGAACGGCCCTGCGGCCCAGCCAGGGTCTCCCCGCCCGGATCCCGCCGGACCCCAGACCCGGGGAGGTCTTTTCTTTGCTTTTCTTTCCGTTTTTGTTCTGTTTGTCCTCTCACCCAGCCCATTCTTCTCCTGTGTTAACTTCCAGGTTCCCCTTATTATTATAGTGCCGCCCCCCGGGGCTCCGCCCCTGCCGCTGCTGCCGCTGCCTATGACCGCCACTAGTTACCGCGGGGACCACATCAAGCTTCAGGCCGACAGCTTCGGCCTCCACATCGTCCCCGTCTGACCGCCCACCCCGGAGGGAGGGAGGACCGACGCGACGCGATGCCTCCTGGCCACCGCCCCAGCCCCACACTCATCCCAGGACCCCCGCAGCCCTTCACGTCACCCCGTCAAAGCCCCGACAGGACGGGTGGAGCCGCGGGCGGGACCCT
>NW_007727928.1:22481-27502 GCF_000696425.1 Galeopterus variegatus | reverse complement strand
GCGGCGCAGCGAGGAAGGTGCGGCCCGGCTGTCCCCGGCCTCCCGCGAGCCGGCCCCGCAGCCGGCCAGCCGCGCGCGCCGGGTGCATTTCTGTGACACACAATCAGCGCGGACTACAGCGCGGGGCAGCCCGCCTCGGACGCTCGGGCGCCGGGAGGCTTCGCTGGAGGGGCCGGGCAGAGGAGGTGAAGAGCAAAACGACGTTCTGCAGGAGGAAGAGCTCCCTGCCGAACCCTCGGGAAAGTTCCTTCCCCTGCGCCGGCCAGGCCGCCCCCGCCTTCCGGGTGTGCCTGCCACAGAAGGTGGAATGGGGACGTGGTGGTCCGGCTCTAGTGACGGGTCTGGGGGCGTCAGGTCTTTCCAAGGTTGGGACCCAAGGTGTGCGGCTCCAGCAGCCCGCACCGCCCGAGCCCGACCCTTGGCTCTTCCCTGCTCCACCTGGACCGCCTAGTTCCCCAGGGCCCGGGCGCCACCTACTACGTGACCCGACTCTCGGCCCCGCCTTGTCCCTACCTCGGCGTCCCTTCCATCTGCTGGTCTCCCCGTTTCCCCTCCTCCCTGTCCTTTGCCCACCCCGCGCCGCCCAGCATCCCTGCGCCCTGACTCGCGCCCAGGACCGGTTTCCATAGACCGCGGGCACTGGTCTTTCCCAAGCGGTCACTTGACGCCCCCTCCCCCGACACAGACTCTCGATCTGCCGCTGGTAGCAGCCGGTGCTGAGCTGGCGTCCGAGCTGCCGCTGGGTGGACGTGGGGGCGCCCACTGCACCCCCGCCTGCTCCCTCCCTCCCAGCCTCGTTCTCCGGCAGGAACTGAACAGAACCGCAAAAAGTCTGCATTTATTTAGTATGATGGTCTTTGCGAAAAGAAAGAAAGCAAAGCGAAAACCCGACAGGCTGCTGCTTTGTAGAAAGACGGTGTGTGTCGCGTGAAGGCGAACCCCGTGTATATATGCCCGCCCCGTCGAGTCCCCGCCGCCCGCCGGCCCTGCCTGTAGATACGCCCCGCTGTCTGTGCTGTGACAGTCGCCGCTCGCTGGGGGGGAGGGGGGACACAGCTACACGCCCACGCAAGCACAGCCCGTCCTAGGGAGGGGACATTTTTTATGTTACAAAAAAAATGACGAAAGAAATCTCTATGCAAAATGACGAACTCGGTCCTGTGGACTCCTGTCGCCTGTTTTGTTGACTATTTCTCTGTAATTCCGTGTTTTCGCTCTCTCCTCTCGGCTCCGCTCCCGCCGTCTCTCTCTCCGTCTCCGTCTGCTGTCTCGGTCTCTGCCCCTCCTCGGCCTGTCTCCCCGGCCCTGCCCCGGCCGCGCCGCCCTCGCAGGCTCGACCAGGGCCGGCAGCTGCAGCCCCCGGGCTCGCCCCCTCGCGGCCGGGCCGCCCCGCCAGCCCCGTAGTTGCTCTCTCAGTAGCGGCGATGCGCCCTGCATGTCTCCTCACCCGTGGATCGTGACGACTCGAAATAACAGAAACGAAGTCAATACAAGTGAAAATAAATAATAAATAAAAATCCTTGAACAAATCCGAAAAGGCTTGGAGTCCTCGCCCAGATCTCTCTCCTCTTCGAGCCTTTTTATTTGTAAAAAGAAAGCGAGAATAGTTTAAGGGAACTGCCGGCGCCTAGCCAGGCTCCAGTGGCCCGAGCGGGGCGACAAGGGCGCCGCGGTCCGCGATCCGCACTCCGCAGCCTAGGCCATCCCAGTCCTCGTGGGGCTGGCCGGGCACTAGCCCCGGACCAGGGCCGAACCTTTGAAAGGACCCCCGATGGCTCTGGTCTCCTCGGCCACTTCCAGTGCGTCGGTTCGTTTTGATTCTTTCTTTTTCTTTTTCTTTCTTTCTTTCTTTCTTTCTTTTTTTTTTTTTTTTTTGTGCACATGAGAAATAAATAATAATAATAAATAAACAATAATAATAATAAATAATAAAATTTTGTATGTCACTCCCCATGGCTCCAGGTTTGTCTCTCCCTGTCTGGGACGGGCTTCCCTTCACACTGGTCGATCCCCAATAACCCCCTCAACAACCCTCCCCAACTACCCTCCCACTGAGACCCCCATGCCATCCCCGCAACCAGGCGGCAGGCAAAGGCCCAGACCAGCCTGCCCTTCAGTAGTTGCCCTCCCCCACCCCTCATCCCTGCCCTCGGGTCAGGGAGTTCTGGCTTCCCAAAACTTCAAAATAATTTGGAATTACATATCTATACCGGCCCGTTCTGCCAACTGGCCACTCCAGTCGCATCCAGATTTAGGGTGCAGACTCTCCAAACGCGAAGTCTGAGGCCTTCACCCTCTCCACGTGGGTAGGGGGTGGTCTGCTGTCCTGTCCTAGGTTCCCCAACGGGCACAGTTGCGCGTGGGCACAGCCAACTCTATCCATAGAGTCTGCAATGAGACCGCAGAGACCGCAGACGCTTGCTGTAAATTACTTCTCTCCTCAGTTACTTCTGAGCCCAGAGAGCGCCAGCCCCAAGGAGACCTCTGGAGCCGGCTCATGGGACCTCGCGAGCCCTCGGTGTCTTTCAGGCCTGGCAAGCAACAGCTGGGACTGGCCCTGCGCTGCGGTCTGGTGTTTCCTAGACAGGGTGCGCAGGCGCCTGTGCCCGTTGGTTGGTGGCTTCCTGCATGCCTATGGATTTCTGCTTGCCTGTGTGGGTGTGTCCCTGGGTGGGTCCGGGGGTGGGTATTAGGAGAACTGCTTGTCTTTTTAGACATCCTTGTTGTTTGTGCCCAGGTGTCCAGTGAAGGATCTGTGTGTCTGACCCTGCGTCTCTCTTCCTGGTTGGGGGAGGGATATCCTGTTTTTCCTGCTGTATACTTGGAAGGGTCCCCTCTCCATCCCTTCAGCAATCTCCCAGCTCTTGCCCACCCACACTCTTGCCAACACAAAGTCCCCAGTTTCCACCTGGCTGGTCTCCAGCCTGGGAGATGTTCCTTCTCTGCCCTGGGAAACCTTCGCAGCTCAACTTCCATCTCATCCTCCTCCCACTGTAAAGGCTCTTGAAGCTCTGAGCTGCCAGGCATGACTGGGGTCTGCAAGCAGAACCTCTGGGCCGACTGAGGGGTCACCTTCCCTTTGGCTGGGGCAGTATCTCTCAGATACCTTCTTCGCACCAGGATTCCAGAGATCTTTCTTTCCCCAAGCCAGTTTGCCCAGCTTCACCCACAGCTCACCAACAAATGGCACCTCCTGGGGAAATATAGGACACCCAACAAATTAGAAAACCCCCAGTCAAGTCCATCCCCTTCCTTCTTCCTCTGCACCTGTGTCTCCTCCCTATTCTCTATCTCAGCAGATGGCAGTCCCACCTTCCACCCAGCCTGGTGCCACCCTTCTTCACCACTAGTCTCCCAGAAGAGCAGTCTTCAAACTTCTTTGGTCATGCACCCTACTGGTCAAAAGAATTCTGAATGTGTACTCCCAATATAAGCATATTACTTTTTTACAAATTCCATAAATGTACTACTGGACTAACATATCACGAATCTTTTTTTTTTTTTTTTTAAAGATGACCTGTAAGGTGATCTTAACCCTTGACTTGGTGTTGTCAGCACCACACTCTCCCAAGTGAGCCACAGGCCAGCCCGTGAATCTTATAAAACATAAAAAGAATGAGATTGGAAAACATAGAAATAGAAGTTGTAATATTTCCTTCTCATACCCAAATGGATTATCTTGTGCCCCCTGGAGGATGTACACTCTGCTTTGGAGATCCTGTTCAGAACCCTTGAAGACCCAGCATGGCAGAACTCCTGACTGTTGCCTGATGCCTAGCGAGTGAGTTCCCAGAAGTTGCCAGGACACTGGGTTGGGCCAGGGCAGCCCTCATCATATATAGCAGGCATCTGGTCCCCGGTGCCTAGCTTTGCCTCTGGGTCCCCTCCAGACAGGGAGCACTGTCCTTCCCAATCCATCAAATGGGAGCCAGGGCTTTTCACGTGGGTCCCACCAGAACCTCTTATCTTCTGTTCTATTACTGGTCTCTCTCATAGTGAACTGGACAGCAAAGTCCCACTGTTTACAGTGACCACCTCTTCCCAGAAGCTTTCATGCTGTGTCCCTCCTGGGGTGCTGATTTCAGCTTGAAATCAGTACAAGGGCCCCAAAACATGCTCTATAGTCCTTGGCCAGTTGCCTACTTTAACTGAGGCCCCATTCGCCCACCCCAACACAAATAGGGCCTGTCTTCCAGTTTCAGTTTGTTTTTCCCAGAACTCGTTTTGAATCTACTAGTCCTGTCCCCACCCCCCCACCCCCAGCTGAGATACACCAAGTATGACAATTACAAACAGATGAAAAAAAGTGTGCTGCGTTGAGGCAATGGCAGGAGCAAAGACATGAAGGCATACCGGATAAAATGTGGCTGGAGTCTCAGGTGCCTGGGGAGAGACATTGTGTGGGGAGGAGTGGCAGGAGATGAAGCTTAAAAGTAGTTGGTATCCAGGACACTGTAGTTCGAATGTCAAAATGATGCCTGTCACTCACACAGCTCCTTTAAGGAAGCTGCCCCACCCACAGCCACCTCCTGCCCATGTAGACAACATATTTGTACCAGTGACTCTGTTACTGGTATAAAATTGAACTTGTGCACTAATCCACACTGAAGCAATCAATGCTCCTCTCTCAGAAATCAGAACTAGGAAGTATGGAGGGAATGCGGCTAATTAACCAGGAGAGGCAAAGCCTGATGGAAGCTCTGAGGGGATTCCCAAGTCTTCCTCATCTCAGTAAAGGATGGCTCCATTCCACCAGGCGCTCAAAGCCTGAGACCCCCATCTTCCCTGACTCCTCCTGGCTTTTGCATTCTACATCTGATCCATCAGCAAAACCGACAGTTCTGTCTTTGAAATAGATCCAGAATAGGACCACTTCCGATGCCCTCACTATAGTATCCCAGTCTGAGCCATCGGCACTTGCAAAGAAAAAAGTTCTAATTGGTCTTCCTGCTTCCATCTTTGCCTCCCTCCAGCAGCCAGGGTGATCCTCCAAATGTATGGGAGACCATGTCCCTCCTCTG
>NW_007727928.1:17961-21309 GCF_000696425.1 Galeopterus variegatus | reverse complement strand
CTTAGAATATGAGCTCCAGGAGGGGAGATTTTTGTCTGTTCTGTTTACTGCAATATTCCCAATGCCTAGCACAGTGCTTGGCATGCAGTAGATGCTCAACAAATAAACAAATGTCATTATGAGGAAGAAGAAACCACAGGTAAGCAGGAGGCTTGAGATGGGGAGAGACACAGAGTAAAGTGAGAGTAGGGACCCTCAACCACATGAAGGGGGAGGATGACAGGAGAGAGTAACTGCGGACAGATGCTGTTCCTACTTCTCCTGCAGCCCAGTGGCTTGAGACTCAGAAGCACCGAACCCCTCAAATAACTCCCACCATTCCCTGGGACGACTCTGTTCCTTATGATCCAAAGCACCTACTCAGTCTCCATGTGGGGCATCAAGGGAGCATCTCTCCTTCCATTGGGAAACTGCCTCTCCACCATCCTGTGTAGTTCTTGTAGGACTGTTCACCAGAGTGCCCATCCGCTCCTGACCACAGATGAGGGCCTGTGACCCGCATCTGGCCAATGAGGACCCCATGTCCCTGACCACAGCATGTAGACTTCAAGTTAGAAACAATGAGATTTCTCTCAGAAGGATTGCTGTTGGTTACTGGAAGAGAAACTGTGAGCTGCAATGATGAGGACCAAGCGTCCCTAAGGATCCCCCTCTGCTATGTGGAAATGCCTGCCTGAGAGTGAAGTATCCAGTGGTATCCTCTGGAGCCAGCTAGGCTGGAAGCAAGACCTACTTTTGGATTTCCAGGGTCATAAGCCAATACATTCTCCTTTTGGGGGCTTAAGCAAATGTGTGGGGTGTCTGTGAGTTACAACCAAAACAATTGTAACAGTTCTGGAGGGCATGAACGTCTCATTAAAGGCTTTGGATTTTTCTTCTATAGGCAATGAGAGCCATAGAAAGTTTTTGAGCAAGAGAGGATGGCTTAATAGGTATGCATTTTTGGAAAAGTTCTCTGTTTATAATGTGAAGAGTGGGATACAAGGAGAGACAGTGGGTGCAGGGAGAACTCTATGAGATGACAGGGACCCACACTAATGACTGGATTAGCTCTGGAAGGAAACTAGCATGGAAACCTGACAACGTTATATTTTTAAGTAAAAAAGAAAGGTACAGAACAGAGGACACATTGTGTAAGAAAAAGAGAAAATAAGAATTTATACCACGTTTGCTTGTATATACATAAGCATTAGAAGGATAAACAACAGTCTAATAAAAATGGTTGTCTCTGAGTGGGAAACTGTGGATGGGGACAGGGAAAGGGTGAGATTTCTGTGAGTTAACTATTTTTAAAATCTAATTTTGACTTTATTGAAAAATAAAATTTAAATTGAAAAAAGTAAAGAGACAACCAGGCCCTTGACACATATAAGCATGGTTGTTTCATGAATAAACCAAATTTGGCTTGTTTTGTTCTACAACTGAGGGAAAGGCCATTGGATTTGGTGAATAGGAGATACCCGGCAACCTCCAATCTAGCAGTTTTAAAGGTGGAGGGAGAGCTGCTGGGGGTGGGGGTATTTGCAGCTAACACCCTAGGAAGTAGAAGAGGGAAGAATGTAAATAATTCTTTTGAAAGGTTTGGAAGGGAGGGGAACAGGTCAGGAGAGGGCGTGGCCAGTCAGCACAAGAGAAGGTTCTTTCAGGCTAAGGGCTGCCAGCTGAGGAAGGGGGATGAAGGGAGGCTGTACAGAGGTGGACATGAGAGGCTTGTGGAAAGAGATCTGAAAGAATGTGGTGGAGGCGTAGAGGCATGGGGCAGGGAGGAGCCAGAGAATTCTGCTGGGGAGAGGAAGGGCATCGGAGTGGCTTGGAGAGATTGCAGGAGACGTAGCTACTATTTGCTGGGGTGGGGGCGCTGGATCCAGCTCCGAAAAGGATAGAGAATTTTGGAAGACTCTCTTCTGGGGATTCAGAAGGAAGTCTGTGAGAGCAGAAGGAGCATGTTTCAGCTGGGAGAGCACACACTGGTGGTAGATCCTTGGCTACCCTTGCCCTGGCTCCATCCTTCAGGACACAGCATCCAGGCCCCCACAAGAAGATGCTGTCCTCCCCTCTCACATCCAATCCACGTCCCCCCTCCCTCCATGCAGCCTCTCTGGTTGACTGAACCCTAGCAGCACCTCAGGGCTATTCTCACAGTCTGAATTTTTTGACCCCAAGTGCACAGACATGGCCTCAGCTGCCTTGTATGGAAGAGCCACAACTTTCCCCTTCCCCAAGGAATTTCCAGCCCCTACCTGCAGAACAAAGTGCATGTGGATATGGAGGCATCTCCAAGCCAAGGGCAGAAGGGACGCAGAAGTTGGCTCACAAGGTCACTATGTGGCATTCAACAAGCCCCACCCTCTCTGTGCCTCAGTTTCCTTGTGTGTAAAACCAGATGGCCTCTAGGGCTCCTTCCCAACTTGGACATTCTAGGTTTCCATAGTTGTATACTGTAGGTGCTCAGGCAATCTCTGTGGCCAGAAGAGGTTCACATAAGCTTTGCGGAGGTGGGATGGGTACATTCAGATGGGGAAAGGAATGGGGAAGGAAATGGAGGGCGGTTAAGCTAGAGAAGAAGGAGGCATGGATTTATTTGTTGCTATCCCTCTCATCTGGGAGTTAGTACTGCCTTTTCCTTTCTCTCTTCCCAGAGTCTGCCCAGAGGCCTCTGGGGGTGAAGGCTGTAAGCATTGACGGAGACGAATGATGGTCTGAGGGAACCGTTGAGGGTACAGGGTAGAGTACTAGGGAGGAAGACAAAGGAAGAAGCTACTTGGGGCCAACTACATTTCTAGCCTCCCCACAACACCCTTGCTTACCCAAACCATTCCAATACCCTAATTAGACAGTCCCTTGGGCCCCTGTTAGCCAAGCCGGCTGAGCGCCCAACTCCCTGGAGACTAGCCCCTTTACCCCCCAGACTAATCAGATCTTCACTCCTTAAAGGCATGTGCATGCTCACCCCCCCCACTCTCTCTCTCTCTCTCTCTCTCTCTCTCTCTCTCCCCCCCTCTCCCTCCCTCCCTCCCTCCCCCTTATTCTCTCTCAGAGCCCCAGGTCTCAATCCAGCCTTCAGAGGGTTAATGTAGGGTGGTGCTGGATTTCCCCAATGAAGACACCCCCATTGGGGTGATTGAAGAGTTGGGGAGAGGCCCAACAAAGTTTGGGGGGATCCTTTCCAGTTTGGGGTTTCACCCATACCTGTGAGATCAGGACGTGTAGCAAAGGGTGAAACCATGATTGGGGTGCTCTATGATACCCTAAGCCCTTGGACTGGTGCCTCTCAGGCCCCCATCTACAGTCAATATTCACCCTGACCCAGAACCCCTCCTCCCCCTTATATCACCACCCCCCCATCCA
>NW_007727928.1:15942-17202 GCF_000696425.1 Galeopterus variegatus | reverse complement strand
CTAATGTTCTCTTTAAAAATGCAAATATCATCCTTCTATCCACCCCACCCCAACATACACATACACTAACTTCCAGCTTAACACTCTTTGGTAGACCACCATGGGCCTTCAAGACATCAAGTTCAAACTTTTAACTTGACTCCCAAGCCAAAAAGTTCCACCCTCTGCCACCAGCCCAGGCTCATCTCCAGCACGCCTCTCCTCTACCCCAACCCCCAGCCCCTGCTCTCTCTGCCCCAGCCACACCGGCCTTCCTGCTAGGTCTTTCTAAACACTGTTCTTCTCTCAGTATGAAATACTCCTTCCACCCTGCAACCCTTACTATTCACTTGACTAACTCCTGGTCATCCATCAGATCTCAGATTAAATGTCACTCCCTCCAAGAAGCCTTCCCTGACCCCTTGATATGCTTTTACAGATCCCCAAATTTCTCCCTTCATCAAATGTCACCCTAGCAAGTGTTTGTGTATTGTCTGTCTTCCACAAAAATGCTAAGTTTCATGAGAATGTAGTCTATGTCTCTATTCTCAGAGCCTAGCACTTAATGGATACCAATAAATAGTTTTTGACTGAATAAATGCCTACCCCTGCCTTGGCTCTACCCCTACCTGACTCTGGGGTCAAGTTCCCCAGTATCAGAACTCCCCTGGGAGCCCAAGACAGATTGGGGTGGCTGAAGAGATGAGAAACTCTCAGAGAACACTTAGTCAGCTGGTGACCCTATCAAACTGCCTCAAACAGCCATGCTGAGTGGGCCCAGACAAGGGAGAGGCTTCTATGAGCTGGAGGTTAGAATGACAGGGAGAGTGGCTGGGAGAACTTTCTAGAAGAGCAAAGCCCAGGGCCTGGAAGAAGCAAGCTCTGTGCAGAGACATGGGCTGGCTGAAGCATGGAGCTGTTCAAGGAAGGACAGGAAATCCATTGGAATGGAAACTTTCAAAACCTGATTTTGATGTATTTACTGGAGGTTGAACTGACAGGACTTGGATGCTAACTGGATAAGGGGGATGAGGCAGAGGGAGACCAGTCTGTAAAGGGCAATAAATGCTACTGAGTTTGGCCTTTATTCTGCCTGAGGGGAGGGCGGTCAATGACTGTCTTGAAGGATGGCCAGATGCAAAGTTTTGTTTGGAAAGTTAATTCTGGTTGCCAGATGGGGTGGTTAGGGGGGAAGTTTGAGGCAGGGAGACCATTAGGAGGCTAGTGCAATTATGAGAAAGGGGGATGGAGAAAGAGAGAGCACAACAGTGAGAGAGAGAG
>NW_007727928.1:12684-14856 GCF_000696425.1 Galeopterus variegatus | reverse complement strand
AAAGGTTGGGTGGCTGGTAGGGCCATCAGCAGAGGCAAGAAGAGAGGCTGACTTGGCACTAGAAACAATGAGCGTGACTTTGTGTACTGAGTATACATGCCCGAGTTTGACATGCCAGGGTCTGATGTCCAATAAACAATTACAGGGAAGTAGCTCAGGGGAGTGAATTGGTCTTGGGATGTAGAATTGGGAAATAAACCTTCCTGCCCCACTCTCCTAGCTCCAAATTTGCATTTTAGTTTGGATGGGCTGTTGTAATACTATAGCAAAGTAACAGTGTAATACTGAACCAAAATAATCCTATAATAATATAATGCAGTAAGGTTGTGTCAACAACACATGAAGTAGTCCAAAACAGAATAACCATATGACAATTTACTAATATCAACCAGGAAATGATGGGTCAATGCACTACGGGTTAACAATATGGGGCTTTTACAAGGCAACCATGTAGTCAGTGACACTGTAGTCCTGAAATGACTATAATGAGGCACAGAACCCAGCAACGAAATGACAACCTGACAGTGTAACCATGTTAATGCAGGAATGATGTACTGATATAATGATGCAATGCCATGATGACAGGGTGTGGTGGTGATGTCACATGATAATAAAGCCTCAAAGACAATGGAAGGGAGGAGGGTGGAGTACTTAACCTGAGCCTCAGGGCCAGGGCCCTGAGAATGGAGTGAGAGAGCCCTTCCCAAGTTTGACCAGAAGTTTCCTCAGGACACAGCAGAGGCCTGGAAGCAGCTTCTGCATGGATACTGCAGCCTCGGACAGGAAAGAGCTGAGCCAAAAAGGAAAGTTGGGGAGGCAAGAAGTGGTGGTGGCTTTGCAGGACAGGATGCAGCTCTGTGGGGCTGGCCAGGTCACTTGGCCCGAGAGGTTATCTGCTCCTTCAGGAGCTGAAAGTCAGGGCAAACAAAATTAGTACTTGTGAGATTCTTAGAACCATCAATTGACAAGAATACGAAAGAAAACCCACAGCTAATAACAACACAATTGAAAACAGCTCACATTTATCCGATCTTTACCGTGTGCGGGCACTGTGCCAATTGCTCTTCCTGAATTATCCACAATAACCCTGTGAAGAAGGTTTCATTATTTCCATCTTACAGATGAAGAGAATGAGACCCAGAGAGATTAACATATTTGTCCAAAGTCTCACAGCAAGTAAAAGGCAGAGCTAGAATTCAAACTCAGATCCATACGCCTTAAAAGCACATCCAAGCCCTTGCCATTGGGTACCTGCTTTAAGAAGTGTGTGACAAACCAGTAAGTGACAAACCAGTAAGAGACAAACCAGGCTGAGCCACAAGATAAACATGTAACATATTCCCAGACACAAATTTTATTAAAAGGTCAATATTAAAGTGGATAAAAATGTGTATAATAGGCAACCATCTATCTAAGAAAGAAAGGAGGAATATAAATATATATATACTTATTTGCTTACATTTCAGAAAATGGAAAGATAAATTTTTTAAAGTTTTTTAAATGACCATCTATTGGAGAAGGGAGGAAACAAAGTGAAGAGGACAGGGTAGAAGGTAGACATCAATGAGTATAATTTATTTTATAGATTTGACATTAAAACCATGTAAAAAGGAGATTTCCAATCAAGATGGTCCCCAGCATCACTCTCTCCCATAATAAAACAATTTACAGCTATTAAAAAGCAACAACTGCGAGGCTGGGACCACTAGAGCTCAGGGGAAGAGAAGAAACCTATGGAATTCATGAAGGCAGGAGAAGCCACAATGAGAGAAAGAAAGGACCACTCCCACCATTGTGAGCCCCGACCATTTCAAGGCTGCCCTGGTGAGCACACAGAGCAAGAGCTGGCAAAGCCTCTGCTGCGCCCTTTGTATGAAATTGCTTGCAGGCTGCCAGGGAGAAGAGGGCCTTGGTGGCCCCCAGGCCAGCAAGTCCACTAGCAGGGTTCCCGTGGACCCATATAGGAGCAAGGGGCCACAGACAACTGAAAAAGAAGAGCCACTCAGAGGCTGGTGAGTCATCACAAGGGACCAGTGCATGGCCCACCCCATGGGAAGTGTTTGGAGTGCAGGTGGTGGGGGAGACAAGCCCACCGGGGTAACAATGGGGCACAGCAAGGACAGCTGATCTGCCCTCCAATCAGCACAGGACCATGCGGTGGAGACTGGTCAA
>NW_007727928.1:0-11983 GCF_000696425.1 Galeopterus variegatus | reverse complement strand
CAGCAAGGACAGCTGATCTGCCCTCCAATCAGCACAGGACCATGCGGTGGAGACTGGTCAACAATATAGAACTGCAGGGGGTGCCGTCTGCTGAAAAGACTCAGGCCCAAACCAGAGTTTCCACACAACCCAGCTGGTGAGTCATCACAAGGGACCAGTGCATGGCCCACCCCATGGGAAGTGTTTGGAGTGCAGGTGGTGGGGGAGACAAGCCCACCGGGGTAACAATGGGGCACAGCAAGGACAGCTGATCTGCCCTCCAATCAGCACAGGACCATGCGGTGGAGACTGGTCAAGAATATAGAACTGCAGGGGGTGCTGTCTGCTGAAAAGACTCAGGCCCAAACCAGAGTTTCCACACAACCCAGTGTACTGGACCTCACAAGACCTGGAAGTGCTTACAAGGTCAACAATTAAACCCTGAGCTGCACAAAAAGCTTCCCCCAGAGAATCAGCAGCAAAGCAGCTATTTAGCTCAGTCACGGGGCTCAAATGCTGGTCCCCACAGGAAGTTCCCCATTTTAGAGGTAAGCAAAGGACAACATATTAGTTCCAGTGCAGAGTTTATGTGTCGAGAATAGTGAATAATCCAAAGCAGACCTGAAAGAAAAAAAACAAAAACCCACAGATCAGAGACAGAGTTCTGATATTCACCAGTAAAGGTCTAACACCACCAAAGAACACCTGTAAAACCTAGAACACCGAAAGCCCCCCAGGCTCCCAAGCCAGGATGGGGGGAGAGCTGAGGGCCTCAGTCACACCCCTGACATCCTCATCCAGCCCAGCCTTGACCAGCTGGCCACGACTGGCAGTGCCCCAGGCCCCTGAGCCAGCAGTGGGGAGCTGAGGGCCTCAGCCACATCCCCCAATTTCTGCATTCAGCACAGAGATGACCACCAGGCCACTACTGGAAGTGCCCTGGGCTCCCCAGCTGGGGCAGTGGGGGCTAAGGGTCTCAGTCACACCCCCACTGACATCCACATCCTGCCCAGCCACGGCCACTGAGCCGCCACTGGAAGGCTCCTGGGCTCCCCTGCCAGAATGAGAGCGGTGCCATAGGCCTCAACCATGCCCCACCCTCCCTCCTTCCTACTCCTCTCACCTTATCTCCCTCCCTTTCACCTCTCCCCCTCCCCCACAACTGCTTCACAACCATCTTAAAATGTAAAAATAATAATAACAAATAAATTTATTAAAAAGAAAAAATGAAATCATGTAAATACTGTACATAACAATACAATAAAATTAAGTAAATAAATAGGCAAGCGCAACAAAATCAAAAGTATGATGAAACAGGGCCGGCCCGTGGCTCGCTCGGGAGAGTGCAGTGCTGATAACACCAAGGCCATGGGTTTGGATCCTATATAGGGATGGCCGGTTCGCTCACTGGCTGAACATGGTGCTGACAACACCAAGCCAAGGGTTGAGATCCCCTTACCAGTCATCTTTTAAAAAAAAAAAAAAAGTATGATGAAACAAAAGAACTATCTATTGAGTTGGTATCATAACCACATAGAGAGAAACTATTTTCAAGTAATTTAAAATCCGATAATTGACTCTATATACATCCCTAGTGGGATATACACTAACAAAGCAAATAAATAATGATACTGATGTTCTTGGAGTTGTTTGGCATGGGAGAAAGAAACAAATAAAATCAGATGGAAGGTCAATGAAGATTAGTGAAATCTCTATAGTCCTGAATTGGAATTGGAATTATCAGTAATAACTCTTGATGCACTTTATCTTTAAAAAGTGTATTTCCTGGCTCTGTCCACTGAAAAAGATAAGAAACTAACCAACTCAGTAGTAATAAGCACATTTAGTCCCCAGATTATGGTCTTTAGGGCCTGCCCGGTGGCGCACTGGATAAGTGCGCCGCTTGGGAAGTGTAGCGGCGCTCCCGCCCGAGGCACGGGAGCAACACCGAGGTTTGCAATCCCGTTGCCGGTCCCCGGTCCGGTACGGGGGCAACACTGAGGGTTGCGATCCATTGCCGGACACGGAAAAAAGACAAAAAGACAAAAAAAAAAAAAAAAGAAAAATCTTATTGATCTTCTTTGAAGGATGCCAGGGAACCAACTCATTATTTGGAAAACTGATAAGAGAAAGAATCAAGCATTTCTACTACCTTTTGTGTAGGAACTATACCTCATGGTAACCAAATAGTGGGTGAGGAAAGGTTTCTCTTAATAGAAGTCTTTCAGCTAATAAATTTTAAAAGAATGGGCAGCATTAGACTATCACTGCTTTGCAACCTCTAATACAATAATGGACCTAGGTAATGATCATCAATGGTTGTTAATTTTGCAAAAAGAGAGACAACAGAACATTAGGTGCCATACAATGAAAATACAAAACAAAACTCTATAAAGTAGTATTTCCTAAACAATCACACCTGAATCTAATTAAACCTCTAGCTGTAACTACCATTTTACAGAAAATATTACAGACAAACCACAGGAATGCAGTCTAAAAACCCCAGACTGTGTGAAACTATTCAAATGGCTTCTTTATAAAGAAATAACATGACTTCTTTAATAAAGAAATTCAAAAAGAAAAAAATAGACTTAAACAGACTTAAGAGATATATCAACCAATTACATTATATTTGAATCCTGCAAGTAGTTAAAAGGAGGAGGAGAAGCAGGATGAGGAAAAGGAGGAAGAGAAAAAAGAGGAGAAAGAGGAGGAAGAGAAGCTATGAGGCAATTAGGGATATATAAGCACTGCATTGATTGGGCATATAAAGTTTTCAGATGTGCTAGTGATATTACAGCTATTTTTTAAAAGTTTTATTTTAGAAATATAAACTGAAATATTTACAGATTAAGTAATGTAATATCTGTGATTTTCTATAATAATCTGGGGGGAGTGGGTTGGGGGAATATATGGAATAAGGCTGCCATAAATTGATAATTGTTGGAGCTGGGTTTATACTATTCTCTCTAACTTTATATATGCTTAGTTTTCAGGACTGGCTGGTTAACTCAGTTGGTTAGAGCATGGCGTCATAACACTAAGGTCAGGGACTGGCAAGCTAGCTCAGTTGGTTAGAGCACAACCTTATAAAACCAAGGTCAGGGGTTCAGATCCCCCTGCTGGCCAGCCACCAAAAAATTAAAAAATAATAAATTAAAAAAGAAAACAACACTAAGGTCAAGTATTCAGATCCCTGTATCAGCCAGCCACACACACACAAAAAAAGTTTTTAATAATAAAAAGTTTTTTAAACATTTTCATATTGAAATGAGCTGGTTAAATTTGGGTAGCCATCTCCACCATCTTGACTTTCAGAAAGTTGGCAGCTGTCTTCAATTGCTCAGCCCTCCAGTACAGAGACTCTGAAGAAACTGACCAGCCTAAAAGAAAAGACCTCTAGATACTGACAGTCAGAGTCTCCAACAAAACCTCTGGGTCTCCATCTGATCACTCTTCAGTAGTGTCCACTAATCAACAGGTCCTGACAAGAGCACAGAGCTTCCAAGCAGTCTTTTAGTGTCTTACTTTTGTGTATTGATAAACAGGAAAGGATCATGGTTCAGAAGAAGTTTATAACATGAAAGAGAGCAAAATTAGCCACTATAAGAAAAAGAACTTGAAAGAATCAAAGACAATTCAGGGAATAAGAGAAAATTTTTAAAAAGAAAACAACTTATAATAAATAGCCTCAAAGAGGTAAAAGAAACTCATATCCATGAAACAAGGACAGGGTGTATTTTTAAGGTCCATTCAGGTAACAATAACAAGAATTTTAAAACTCCTGGAAATTAATGTATACTTACATGAATATATATATTACACAGGTATACATGATATATAATATCAGAACTAAAAATATTCAGTGGAAGGTTTTCAAGATAAAGTTGAGAAAATTATGAAAAAGAAGAACAAATAGCCACAGAGGTGAAAACTAGAAAAAGGAAAAAAAAAAAAAAGAAAGAAAACTAGAGAATGCGGATAGTTTAAACATTTGACCAGGAGTATCAGGAAAAAAAAGACAAAGAAAATGAAAGTGAAAAAATTATCAAAAAATAACTCCAGAAATTCCTGAGAAATGAAGGACATGGATTTCTAAGTTGAAGAAACCTACAAAATACCCAGTACAATGGATTTACAAATTCCCACACCACATAATAATGAAATTTTAGAACACCAAGGAATAAATAGAAGCTTCCAGAATGAGAGAAGGAGGTGGGGGTAAAAGAAAAATATGACAGTTTGGAAATAAGAATGGCAGAAGACTTCACAACAGCAACAGTGGAAACTATAAGGTAATGGAACAATACCTTCAAAGTTCTTAGGAAAAATTATTTCAAGTCTAAAATTCTATACCCAGCTAAAATATCAATCAACTGTGAGACTAAAATAGTCAGTCTCACACATTCAAAGTTTCCCCATTGAGCTATGTAAATATACTATTTTTAATGAAAAATTCAAACATACACAAAAGTAGAGAGAATAGTATAATGAGCTCCCATATTCTAGTCCCTCAGATTTAGCAATTATCAATATTTTTCACACTTGCTTCATGTAAGCATATTACTTTCAATTTTTTAACTTTAAAAATATTTATAATATACACAATAAATTAATCATATGGCTATCTCTGAAACATGTGACCAACATAAGAGATGGAAGGAGGTGAAGAAAGAGAGAACTTTGTTTTTCTTTTAAACAGTTTTATTTTTTTTATCTTACAAACTTATGCCATGCACTTTTCTAAACACTTTACATTCATTTAATCCTCATAGCAATTCAACAAGGTGTATACTAGTTTTAGCCTTATTTGGTAGCAGAGAGTTTGTTACTATTTAATTTTTATTCAATGAGCAGGTGTTCCTTTTTAAATAATAGTTTTTAAATGATAATGGGGCCATGAAAACATGTTCCCCATCTCATATTCCAATTGTTTGGTTATTTGAAGTCACTTCTGCTCCAGTATAAAAAGTCTCACATCCTCCAAATGATGGCTCAAAGGTAGAATTATTATACAATCCCCTTATTAATAACACTTTCATTCTCAAATGTTCCCCAGTTTAAGTAATAAATTTTATGGTCATCTTACTCATAAGACGTGGTGTTTAGATCCTTCACCATGGGGGCTGTCCTCCCCTGGACATTGCTCTTAAAAAGGGTCCCCAACCCTGAATGTAGCAAAATATAGGGCCCAGTGGGATCACTGACCTTTCTTATTCCAGACTTTTTGCATCTACGGAGGCAGCATGGAGGTCATCAGGCTTCAAGCAGGGCCATACAATTGACTCATGATGAATTCACTGTCAAATAAACTCAGTCTTTTTCACGTAACTCATTCTTAAGCTAGGACCCCCAACCCCATATTTGTACTTCTGATCTTTTTAACCTACCTGTAGAAGTCAAAATCTATACCCTCCAAATGTGATTTGTTCATGTAGGATCACTGTTCTAGCCTGTCAAAATCATTTCAAATCTCATTTAGAATCGCCGATAGGTCAACCAGCCTATTAGCAATTCTGTTCCCGTTTGTGTCATCTGAAAGTGTGATGAGCTGGATGCCTACATCTTCATCTGAGTCACTGATAGAAACATTGCATGGCCAGGGCTGAGTCACAGGTTCAAAGACCTCCTACTGGCAGGGCATAAAACTATCATCACACCTCCTTGGGTACAGTGAGTCACCAGTTACAAATTCTATAAACAGGGCCATCATGCAGCCCACGTTTACTCATCACATCCACCAGGATAATATGACAAACTGCCTCATGCCCTGTTGAAAGCAAAAAACAGTGTCTTCAGCATACCCTTGACTTCTTTATTCAGTATCCTTATCAACAAAGGAAGCATGATATTCTGCCCTTTGGTATATATTCGTAGGGAACACATGCTGACTTCTGCCAAACATTATTCTCCCTGCTAAGCATTGTCAGACCACATGTATAATAATCATTTCTAGAATTTTGCCAGGATTCAGCATCAATCTTGACAATCTTTAATTTCCAAATCCAATGTCTACTCCTTGCCATGTGTTGTGGCAGTATTTGTTCAGCCCCATGCCATAGCACCCCTCCCATCCTCCATGATTTCCCAAAGGTCCCTGACAGCAGCTTTCTGACCACATGTGATCTTGACACCTATATGGACCTTTTTACCATGATTTTTTCCCACTATTTCTGATTTGAAGTTACTCACCTTTACGCTCTAGAAAGAAGGAAAAAGAAAGGTAGCAGCTCTTTTCCCTCTGTCTCTGGTTAACACCGTGCCATGACCTTCTACCCCAAAGGTTGTATTGGATGTTAAACACATTTTTTAAATTAATTAATTAATTTGTTTGTTTGTTTTGTTTAATGTTTAATCACACTAGTAGTATATGAATGCATTCTCATCAAAATGCAAATATTACAGATAAAGCTAAAGCTCTCATTGGCCACCCCTTCTAATTCTTGTCTATTCTTTATTGTTAGCTTAGTACATATTCTTCCGGATTTTTTCAATGCATTTACAAACATATATGTACATTAAAACATATGCTTTTGTTTTTGTGCTTTAACTTTATTGGCATATCCCATAGAACATATTCCTCCATTAATATTTTTCCAGAAGAACACTTCTAGGTTTTCAGTGCCCAAACTTTATAGAACACATGTATCTCACAGCTGAAAAATGTTTGTTTTTTGGCTGTTATTTGTATACATAAAATATACACAATATTTGTGATGGAGTTTGGATGTGTTGTCCCCTCCAAAACTCATGTGGAAATTTGATCTCCAATGTGGCAGTGTTGGAAACTGATTGAGTCATGGGGGCTGATCCCTCATGAATGGATTAATGCTCTCCCTGGGGGAGAGGGGATTAATGAGTGAGTTCTCGCTCTATTAGTTCCTGCGAGAGCTCGTTGCTTAAAAAGACCTTGGAATCTCGTTTCCTCTCTCTTGCTTCCTCTTGCCATGTGATCTGCTTGTACCCACTGGCTGCTTGCCACTTTCTGCCATCGACAGAAGCAGCCTGAGGCCCATGCCAGACGCAGCTGTCCCAGAATCGTAAGCCAAATAAACCTCTTTTCTTTATAAATTACCCAGTCTCAGGTATTCTGTTATAGCAACACAAAATGGACTAAAGCAATTTGCATACCCAAAACTCTATATGGTATTCTAAACATAATGATGCACAGGGAAAATCCCAAGCTACATTTCAGATTGAATTAGTAGGGTGTCAGAATCACGTGTAGATATTTTGAGGAGTGTCAACAACGGGGATGTGAGTCTGGGGCATGGCTGATGCTAAAAGAGGCTTTACTGCTACTAACCGAGCAACTACTTGTTACAACCATTTCATTGCTTGGTACCTAGGAAGCAACGTTTTGAGCATTTTACATCCTAACATAATAATTTGTTATTATATGTAGGCATTTTATGGTGTTTGTTAGATTTTAGGAAATCAGCTGAGGGATTTGAGTTGACATATAACCCCTAATCATTTTTTTCCATTTAAAATAACGAAAAACAGGTTTCTAGTTAGCATATTCACACAAAATTTCTAATTTGAGGAAATGGATTTACAACCACATTGTATATCAACAAAATAAAATAAAATAAATAAATAAATAAAATTTTTTTAAAATGAAGAAATGGATTTGAGTAAAAAAAAAAAAAACTACCTATCAACATATGAATGGATAAACAAAATGTGATGTATACATACAATGGAATAATAATTCAGCCATAAAAAGTAATGACAGTCTGATACATGCTACAACATGGATGAACCTTGAAAGCATTAGGCTAAGTGAAAGAAGCCAGAAACAAAAAGACAAATATTATATGATTCTGCTTATATTAAAAAAAAATTTTAAAGACAAATTCAGAAGCAGAAAGTAGATTAGAGGTTCCCAGGAGCTGGTGGGAAGGTAGACTGGGGAGTTATTGTGTAATGGGTACAGTTTCTGTTTGGGGTGACGAAAAAAAATTTGGAAATAATGGTGATGGTTGCACAACATTGCAAAGGTA
Source organism: Galeopterus variegatus (assembly GCF_000696425.1). Taxonomy (NCBI): domain Eukaryota; kingdom Metazoa; phylum Chordata; class Mammalia; order Dermoptera; family Cynocephalidae; genus Galeopterus; species Galeopterus variegatus. The sequence continues at coordinate 3,998 of NW_007727928.1, read as the reverse complement.
ATTAATGCCACTAAAATGACACTTAAAAATGGTTAAAATGGCAAATTTTTATATGTATATATTTTACCACAACAACAAAAAAAGGGAAGGTAGTATATATATATTTTAATACCAAACTCTATTTAGAGTGAGATTCTTATTTACATTGAGTTCTACAAAGAGAATCTTGTTTTTACTTTGTTAAATTTTTTATTTTCCTTACAGCAAAAAAAAAAAAAAAAAAGGAAGGGAAGATGCCTATATATACACAAATGACAAATGTTTTGTTCTATAGCTTGTTTTTCTCATTGAACAATATACTTTGCAGAGCCCTCTAAGTTAGTACCTGTTAGTACTCCACTCTGTAATTGCTGCAGGGTCCTCTACAGGGTAGATGTCTGTGGGTTTATTTAGCCATTCCCCTGCCAGGCAGTTTTTACCCACCTCCACTCCTTTGAAGTTCTAATCCTTCAGGTGTTTCTCACAGTTTGCTGCCAACCTGATGTCACTCTCCTTGGTCACTCTTCCTTCCTCTCATGGTAGGTGCAAGGCCTTGATCAATCTGGCCTGATTCAAAACCTTCCCAGGCAGTTACATTGGTATCCTCCCATGCCTCTCTCGGATTTAGAGATACAGGCTCAGGAGTGATCTTTGCATTATTGCTCATAAAAGCAGAAAGTGTGCAAGTACCCATCAGCAAGAGATGAAGTTACCCTTCTAGTAGACTACTATGCAAACATTAACAATGTGGACATAGATTATAGAACTGTATTCATTGACGTGAAAAATTGTCCACAATACATTGTTATGAGAAAAATAAAGTTTGCAAAACAATAGGATTATATCATTCCATTTTTGTATAAAAAAATTAGATGACGTACACAGAAAAAAATTAAGTCTACAAGACTACAAACCCAATGTTAACAGTGTTTAACATGGGTGGTAGAATTACAGGTCAGGTTTTATTTTGCATATCTGAATCTTCTAGTTTTTCTTCAATTAGCATTCATAACTCATGTATTGAGGGAAAACAGCTATTTTTGAAAAGTCAAGCTTGACTTCCCAGACGCTGGTAATTTAGAGCTACCTTAGAGCACAAGCAACATTCTTCACGCTCTTCTTTCTTTCTCCCTGAGAGTTGCAGTGTCCACTATAAAGAAGGAGGGGAGGGAAAGGGGGATGAGACTGCCATTTGTAGTGCCAAGCCACAGGCTAGGGGCTTTCTCCATCATTGCATTCAATCCTCACAACAACTGAGGGTAGTCGGTATTACTCATAATATACACACTTCCAGAAACTGTGGTGATGAAGGGAAAGGAGACTATGGGGTCCTGGGCTGGGGGAGAAAGGGTCAAGGGAAGGTGAGGTAAGGCTAACCCAACTTTACAGATGAAAAAACTGAGGCTCTGGAATGATAGGTAACCACCTTCATCATGCAGCTAATAAATACCTAAAGCAAAATTCAATCCCAGGTCCGCCTGACCCCAAAGCACTCTCTGTCTCTCTCTTTCTCCCTCTCTCTCTCTCTCTCTCCCTCTCTCTCTCTCTCTCTCTTTCTCTCTCTCACACACACACACACACACACAGTCTCTCTCTCTCACTTTCTCTCTCAAAGTACTCAGTTCTTCCTTAAGTTTTTCCACTAAATCTCCCTTTCTTCCCTATCACTTCCTGTCAAAAGCCTGGTGTCAGAGGCCAGAAACTAAGCACAGGGGCAGTAAAGTACATGAACATGTCTGATCATTTCACCCTAATACAACTGCTACCCTTATTTCTATACAGGAGTCATTCATTCTGTCAATGACTCTATACTGAACACCTTCTATGTCTCAGACAGAGCACACCAAGCACTGGAGATTAGGTGGTGAACAGGACAAATGTGGTTCCTGCCTTCATAGAATTTACATTCTGGGGAAAATGCATTATTAACAGTGCATAAACACTAAATAGAGAACATTCATGCACAGTAATAACCAATGTAGGTTCACTCAGAACCTGTAGTCAAAATGGACAGACATCGAAAAAGTAGAAGAATATGATCCCAAAAGGAAATTTCTAGAGTTTTGTCCCATGACTCCATCCTTGGCTCTTCCTATTCCCTGTTTTTGTTAGTGACCTCCAGGCTCATGACATTATCAGGAAGGTATTTGAGAAGACATAAAACTTGTTAAATGGCAGAGATCAAAATTAGGGCCTCACAGACAGCCTGGAGTTATAATGAGTCAAAAGGAGCATAATGGGATTTAAGGGATAAACGTGAAGTCCTGAATTAGTTCTACAAATCCACTGCCCTAGTGCACCATGAGGGAATCCTGGTGTTCCAGTGGCTCATATGAGAAAAATGCAGGGAGTTTTTGTTGCTCATGAACTTCACGCGAGTCCACAAAGCCAACTGGTTACTAAAAAGCATGACATAGATGTAGGCCATTCTGATGGATTCCAGAGTAGGCTGGAAAGACGCCATCCTCAGGGCTGCTCTAGAAGGGTCCTCTGCCCACATAGAGTCTCTGGGGCAGACTGCAGGTGTCAATGAAGACACGTGGCATCTCCCTATCTTCATATATCAGGGCTGGCTACCTGGACCATCTCCCTCATTTATAGAAAGGGGCAAGGGTCTGCCTAGTGGGGTCAGAAAGTTTGCAGCAGAGGGCCGGCCCGGTGGCGCACTGTAGCAGTGCGCCGCTTGGGAGCACGGTGGCGCTCCCGCCGAGGGTTCGGATCCCACATACAGACCGGTTCCCGCTCACTGGCTGAGCGAGGCGCGGGAGCGACACCAAGGGTTGCAATCCCGTTGCCGGTCCCCGGTCCGGTACGGGGGCAACACTGAGGGTTGCGATCTCGTTGCCGGTCCCGGCCCGGTACGGGCGCGACACTGAGGGTTGCAATCCGTTGCCGGACACGAAAAAAGACAAAAAGGAAAAAAAAAAAAAAAAAAGAAAGTTTGCAGCAGAACCGGGACAGTTCTCAACTATCTTGAATGAATGAATGAATAATGTACGTGGGTGAGGATAAAGTACATGGAGGGGCAGCAGATGAGATTAGGAACATTTATTTCATCTTCTTTGAGGCATCAAAGAGGAATTAATCAAAGAGATAAGTCTTTCTCGTGATTTATGCACAGGTTGTCTGTGCTCAGTATGTGGGTATATATATGTGTGCTCACACCACACCCCCAAAGGCTCTGCCTTGACCCCCACGTGCCCTCCTCCTTGCCCCAGTCTGGTGCTGTGGCTGGTGCTGGAGGCAATAGGGAAAGTACTGCTTAGCTCTTACCCACTCTCTGAGTTTTCTTTCCTCTTTCCAAGATCCCTCCTCCAGGAAGCCCTCCTGGATTGGAGAGGCAGCAGTGCTGGCCTCCTGCCCAGTCAGGGAGCCCTACCAGCTACAGCAGTCCCTACTCACAGCTCAGCACTAGGCAGTTATCCTAAATTACCCTGAGGGAACAGGAGCCTGTAGCAAGCCCTCATCTTGTACCATTGTACCCTGTCTCCCCACATGTTTCTGTGCCCCTGTCCCCTAATCCCTCACCCTCACCATGTCCCCATCCTCAGATCCATGTCTCCCACAGACCTCAGACCCCCAGTTCCCTTCCCAGGCTGGTGCTGGAGGCAATAGGGAAAGTACTGCTTAGCTCTTACCCACTCTCTGAGTTTTCTTTCCTCTTTCCAAGATCCCTCCTCCAGGAAGCCCTCCTGGATTGGAGAGGCAGCAGTGCTGGCCTCCTGCCCAGTCAGGGAGCCCTACCAGCTACAGCAGTCCCTACTCACAGCTCAGCACTAGGCAGTTATCCTAAATTACCCTGAGGGAACAGGAGCCTGTAGCAAGCCCCCATTTTGTACCATTGTACCCTGTCTCCCCACATGTTTCTGTGCCCCTGTCCCCTAATCCCTCACCCTCACCATGTCCCTATCTTCAGATCCATGTCTCCCACAGACCCCAGACCCCCAGTTCCCTTCCTCTCCCCTGAGATTCTCTGTCATTATCTTTGGAAAGTGAGGCTTGTGCATCATCATTAATGG
>NW_007727927.1:349691-351143 GCF_000696425.1 Galeopterus variegatus | reverse complement strand
TTTGACAAATAGTTCTTAGGAAGATAAGCAGTGTGACACAACTACAATGTATTTTGTTTCAGAAATCTCCAACGTGATTTTTCTTGGAAATTTTTTTTATTGCTGTTGAATCAAAATTCCTTTGAGTGATCATCTAATGATGCTAATTGCCTGTGAGAAGAGGGCTTTTCAAAGTTTCCAAATGGGATGTCCAAGCACAATGGGGCAAATATAGTCCATGAATTTAACCTGCTCACAATTAAGTGAGATTTCTACTACTAGAAAAAAATAAATAAATAAAATCATTTCTTTGAAAATGTTGAGGCAAGAAAACAAATTGTTAGTTCCATTTCCTTTTCTCACAGGTGGGTTTCACCCAGAAAGTAATAGTCACGTTATAATGAACAGCAGTCCTGTTATTTCCTTTAGCAGTTCACGAATGTCAGTTTATTCAGAGATTCAAATGTACCATCCAAATTCACAGAGTATTACAGAAAAATATCTTTTGAATAGGTATGAAGCAATCAGCAATATTGAATCTAATCCTTTTTATCAATTGGGAATTTAATGTAGAAAGCATTTCATGATCTGTACAGGATTCCATTCTGTACAATCATAGGTACTATTTAAGTTTAAGCCATTGTTTTATAAATAACTGGCAGCTGTGGTAGGGAGGGATTGCTCCTACAACTCCCTAGAAAGATTTTTGGCAGAAAATGTTTGTTGACTAATGTAACATATCCTGAAATAGATGTACTTTTTTTCTTTAATTTTTTAAAATGGTAGTGACTGCATATTGTGAAAATACTACCATCACTTTCTCCAACTATTTTCCACAATTTATTCCATTTTAAAGATTTTTGATACAGCATCAAATATAATGACAGCTATATTGATGACTTCCAATATTTTTCCAATTACTTTTTATTCCCATATCTTATGTGATCAACTGTTAAGCACAATTTGCTTCTTCAGTAGATTATTTAAAGGAGAAAAGAAAATCTAACCATTTTATTCTTACCCAAGCATTGTCCAACATTGAACACATATCATAACATACCTCAAAAAAGGCTTGTATTGTTTTAAGCCTTCCATTCCATAATAGCCAAAAAAGGAAAAAAAAAAAAATAGGAACCTCCTAGAAGTCCCAAAGTCCACATAAAGAAATATAGAGGACATTCTGTTTTGTTTTTTCAGAGACAAGAACATCTCAAAAAATTTGAAGGTCAGGGCCGGCCCGGTGGCGCACTGGATAGTGCGCCACTTGGGAAGCGCGGCGGCACTCCCGCCCGAGGGTTCGGATCCCACATACAGACCGGTTCCTGCTCACTGGCTGAGCGAGGCACGCGAGCAACCCCGAGGGTTGCGATCCCGTTGCCGGTCCCCGGTCCGGTACGGGGGCAACACTGAGGGTTGCGATCCGTTGCCGGACACGGAAAAAGACAAAAGACAAAAAAAAAAAAAAAAAAAAAA
>NW_007727927.1:340956-348707 GCF_000696425.1 Galeopterus variegatus | reverse complement strand
ACAGGAAAAAAAAAAAAAAAAAAAAAAAAAAAAAAAAAAAAAAATTGAAGGTCAAATTTGAGCTATAAGTGTCATTGTTCTCTTCAGAAGTCTTCCATAAAAATGAAAACCTTTTTTAGATCAAATTGATATTTATAAAAGTTTATGTTTTCCTTTGACTATTTTGTTGAGATCCCACCAAGATTTGTACACTTAATCACATCCAGTGGAGCCAATGGGTGACTCAACCCATGACTGACTTCAACCATGACCCCTGAGAGGCCCTTTCTGTTCAGGCCTTCAGTCTTCAACTGCCTTGGTGCAGTCCAACCAAGCAATAAACTGAACCTTTGCTCTTTTTGTTACTCAGCTGTGTGGTTAATTTCTGTTTTACAGCCATATGAACTCTTCCATATTCAGAGCCATTTATTCTTATTACTAAGAGGCAATTGCTGAGAGGTGGACATCTGTCTTTATTAACTGGTTTGTTTGCAGGATTGCAAAAATTTTGAGTCACAAAGGAACCCATGACTTTATGACTGGGTCTCCTGGACTACTGTTTATAAGATTTTAGCCATGTTTCAGGTGGAAGGTTTATATCCTGCAACATATCCTATGCTGTGATATTATCTTGATTCATCTGTTGAAGGCATTTTCATATTTTCTTCTCTGTGTTTGTCCTTTTTCCTGCAACTCAGGGGACAACCAATTCTAGGGTCATTCCCGATCTCTGCCCCAAATCTTGTCATTACATATATACTCATTTTTATCACAATAATTGTTACATTTGTGTGAGAGCAATTCTTTTATTCAAAAAATAAATTTATAATGTCCCAGATCAGTTACTTTGTCTTTAACAAAATCCTTCGTTTATGGAGAGCCTTAGAACTAAAAGGGACAAAATGTCCAATACTTTCATTGGCTGAATGAATCCTCAAAATGTCAATGAGAATTTCTTATGGCATCTAAAAAAATTTCCTTAAAAAATTAAATGACAGAATACAAGAAAAACCCAAAGTTTCCAAATTCAAATTTCTATTGCATCTTTTTGCGTCTCTGTTTTCCTTTTATTTATTTATTTCATATTTGTGATGGTTAATTTTATGAGTCAACTTGACTGGGCCTCAAGATGTCCAGCCATTTGGTCAAACATTATTTGGGATATATCTGTGAGGGTGTTTCTGGATGAGATTAACATTTCATTGAAAAATGTCTATTCAGCTCCTTTGCCTAGTTTTTAATTGGGTTATTTGGTTTTTTTTACTGTATAATTGCTTGAGTTCCTTGTATGTTATGGATATTAATCCCTTGTCAGATGTAGAGGTAGCAAAAATCTTCTCTAACTATGTAGGTTGTCATTTCATTCTGTTGATTGTTTCCTTTGCTGTGTGGAAACTTTTTAGTTTGATATAGTCCCATTTGCTTATTTTTTCTTTTGCTGCTTATGCTTTAGAGCCCATGTTCATAAAGTCTGTGCCCAGACCTAATTCGTGAAGTATTTTTTCTTAGTAATTTTACAGTGTCAGGTCTTATACTTAAGTCTTTTATCTGTTTCGAGTTGATTTTAGTATATGGTGAGAGGTGCATATCTAGTTACATTCTTCTGCATATGGGTATCCAATTTTCCCAGCACCACTTATTGGAGAGGCAGTCGTTTCCAAGCTGAATAGACATTTTTTCAAAGGAAGACATACAAATGGGCAATAGATACATGAAAAAATGCTCAACATCACTAGTCATCAGGGAAATGCAAATTAAAACCACATTGAGATACCCCCCTCACCCCAGTTAGACTGGCTATAATCAAAAGACAGTGAATAACAAGTGCTGGCAAGAGTATGGAGAGAAGGGAACACTCCTGCACTGTTGGCGGGACTGTAAATTGGTACAAGCACTATGAAAAACAGTATGGGGTTTTCTCGAACAGCTACAGATAGATCTTCCATACAGCCCAACAACCCCACTTCTGGGTATATACCCAGAGGAATGTAAATCATCATGTCGAAGGGATACTTGCACTGGCATGTTCATTGCAGCTCTGCTCACAATAGCCAAGATATGGAGCAAACCTAAATGTCCATTGACGGACGATTGGATAAGGAAACTGGTCTAAATGTCCATTGACGGACAATTGGATGAGGAAACCGGGGTATATATACACCATAGAATACTATTCTGCCATACAAAATAATGAAATTTTCCCATTTGAAACAACATGGATGAGCCTGGAGAAACTTATGTTGAGTGAAATAAGTAAAGCACAGTGGGATAAATACTGTATGTGCTCACTCATAAGTGGGAGCTAAGAGAGAGAGAAGGAAGGAAAGAAAGACCACAGTGGTGTGTTGAGCTTGCAGACGGAGAGAACAGACATAGGGATACAAAGAGGAGTGGGAGATAGAGGGAGGTGGAGGGAGGTTGGGGATAATTGTGTGGGGGACACGGGGTACAATTGCAATTAGTGGTAATGGGCATGCTGCCAGTATGGATCTGGCCTTCACATCTTGGGCATGAGGGGGTGACAATCGACTTTGTATCTCATGAATATTCATAACCGATAAATTTTTTTTTCAATTGGTGGACTAAGTAAAGCAGACTTCCCTCCCTAATGTGGGTAACACTCACCCAATCAATTGAAGGCCTAGGACAAAAAGGCTGAATAAGAATAGACCAAAAAGGCTGAGTGAGAGGGAATTCCACCTGCCTGCCTCCTTTACCTGGNCACTATGAAAAACAGTATGGGGTTTTCTCGAACAGCTACAGATAGATCTTCCATACAGCCCAACAACCCCACTTCTGGGTATATACCCAGAGGAATGTAAATCATCATGTCGAAGGGATACTTGCACTGGCATGTTCATTGCAGCTCTGCTCACAATAGCCAAGATATGGAGCAAACCTAAATGTCCATTGACGGACGATTGGATAAGGAAACTGGGGTATATATACACCATGGAATACTACTCTGCCATACAAAATAATGAAATTCTCCTATTTGAAACAACATGGATGAGCCTGGAGAAACTTATGTTGAGTGAAATAAGTAAAGCACAGTGGGATAAATACTGCATGTGCTCACTCATAAGTGGGAGCTAAGAGAGAGAGAAGGAAGGAAAGAAAGACCACAGTGGTGTGTTGAGCTTGCAGACGGAGAGAACAGACATAGGGATACAAAGAGGAGTGGGAGATAGAGGGAGGTGGAGGGAGGTCGGGGATAATTGTGTGGGGGACACATGGTACAATTGCAATTTGTGGTAATGGTCATGCTGCCAGTATGGATCTGGCCTTCATATCTTGGGTATGAGGGGGTGACAATCGACTTTGTATCTCATGAATATTCATAACCAATAAATTTTTTTTTTCAATTGGTGGACTAAGTAAAGCAGACTTCCCTCCCTAATGTGGGTAACACTCACCCAATCAATTGAAGGCCTAGGACAAAAAGGCTGAATAAGAATAGACCAAAAAGGCTGAGTGAGAGGGAATTCCACCTGCCTGCCTCCTTTACATGGATTTCAGTCTTCTCCAGTCGTAGAACTGGAACTGTAACACCAGCTCTCCTGGGTCTCCTGGGTCTCCAGCCTGCTGACTTCAGATGCTGGGACTTCTCCCATAAGCATGTATATATATATACACATACACACACACATACACGTATCTTATAATTATTTGTTTTCTCCTCTGTTTCTGTGGAGAATCTTAACTAGCACAATACTCTTCCTCTCTTCGTTATCTTGCACAACTTCTGAAAATGTTAACTGATGAGGGTTTCACTTGGAACATCAGCAATGAGAGTGTTTCAGGAAAAGCAATGGCGCACAAATGTTTTATTTTCCTAGACACACAAAATGAGCTATTAAATTTAAAATTTATAAATTTTATTCAATATGGATACCACTACTTCAAGCATATACACTGACATTTTGCATTAATTGTTTCCCCAGAGTAATAAGAGCATAGCTGACTAGAAATTTTTTATAGCTACCTGAAGTTTCCAGACTTGGAGTGTTTATGTAGCTACTGAACCCTTGACTAAAAAATGTACTTATCCTCTATGTAACAGTACCTATGTTGCTCTTCTGAGAAAGATTTAGTATGTAAATGGTGTTTAAAAGTTAATTTAATGTTACTTACACATGCCTAATGAACCGAACATGCAAACACAGCTCTTTACACTAACTTACTATTAACAGCTCTTTGTTGGAACCAATGGCCAATCAGTTTTACAGATAATAGTAGAAAAGGCGTAGTAAAATCAATTACAATTCAGATAGTCTTTTTTTTTTTTTTTTAACATCATTCTACATTTTCCCAATGTCCATTTGGCCCAGCACCAGAATCTATCATGGGAATTAAAACAATAATGAATTCTTGGTTAGATTTGAAAATACCAAAATACAAGCTTCATGCATGTAGAAGTCCTGGCAATACCCTTACCTTATGGGTTAAGAAATTAAAACACAAGGGATATTGATTTGTGTAAGACCTGAGAAGCCAAAATCCACATAATTAGCGAACAAAATAGTATTTATCTACCTAATCTATAATAGATTTTCAGTATAGATGGTCTCCTTTTTCCTTCACTGTTGGCCCACGGTCTGCCTTTTTTAGAGATATCTCTTTGCTTTTACTTGGAGAGATCAACAATATACTTTAACTGTAATACATTAAGACTTTACAGAATCTTATTTTATTTCTCGTAGTATTTAAAATTGACTTAAAGAATTTAAATTTTCTAGAAAGTTCAGCACTCATCCAGTACATAGATAATTTGCTGTTGTATTCACAAGATTTAGTTAGTGCTCAGGAGGATACTATATATCTTTTGACATGCTAGTACCAATAGGGCATAAAACCCTAGATAGGGTGATAGAAAAAGTAGAATTCTGCCAGGAAAAAGAAATCCTTTACCTAGGATATCAATTGTCCTCTGATGTAAGGACGTGTTTATTGCATGGATTGAAAAGATTAAGAAGTGCCTAATACCTATCACAAAAAGGTATTTTAGTGTATTCTTCAGATAGCAGGATTTGGCAGGCAACCTCTACATGAAATCACTAGATCCTCAATTCCAGAGCTTCTCTCTTGGGACTTTGAAAATTTAAAAATTTTGACACTTAATATTGCTTTGCAAAGTTCCTACCCTCAGCATACAAAATTATACTGAACAATTTTTATTGGTGAACAAAAAATAAGAAAGTAAGCATGGGTCCTTCATCAGAAAACAAGAATTCAATACTAACTGTTGCTTACCTAGGCATTTCTCTGGAGTCTTTTGCTAAGTCATTTCTTCTTGTCTGGAAAACGTAGAAGGTTTTGTTTTACTTTTTACACCTGTGTTTAACACCCTTATAGACCAAGAAAGTGGCATTGTGAGTTGGAAAAATATGTAAATCTTCAACTTTACTATTGCTAATTGTTCTCCAATATATCAGAACCAACTTACATTTTTTTTTATCAACACTTCCATTTCATTTTTAAACCCTTAGAAATTTTTTAAAAAATTATAATTAATATTTACTTAGCCTTACTAAATATCAGATATTTAAAAAATTATTTTACTCTTTTTTTGTTGTTCACTATTGAATCACATGGATCCAATTACATTTTGCTTATTTCAACATGGGTGTATAATTTGTAAAACTTATGTTTTTGTTGTCTCAAAAAATTCTTTATTTTATGTTTTCTTAGGATGGGTTTTTCTCATATAGTTGACAGTTGAGAGTTATTTAGTTCAGCACTTTCAAAGTATTATTTCATTATATTCAAGGATCTATTGTTTACTAATGAAAAATGGATGATCTTTTGTTAACTTTTTGTAAATAATCTGTCTTTTTTCTCCAGAAGCTTCTAACATTTTTTCGTTATTATTGATGTAATGTAATTTCACTGTAGGGTGTCAATGTTTGGCTTTCCTTTTATTTATCCCTTTTGGGACACAGTGTTTTTCCTAGATCTGAGATCCTATCAGAGTTTCTCAAAAAACAAAACAAAACAAAAAAAATCCCATGTTATTTCTTTAAATATTTCTTCACTCTCCTTTGCTCTATTCTTTTCCTTTCTAACTCCTATTAGAGGTATTTTGGAGCATCTCATTTACTCCTATTTTAATTTTAACTTCTAGTTCATATTTTCCATGTCTTTATCTCTTTATTTTATATTTTCATGGACCTGTCTTCCAATTCATTAATTATGTCATATACTCTATTCAGCCTAATGTTTAACCTTTCTTAAGGTTATTATTATTTGTTATTTCAAAGATGATATTTTTATTTCTTGAATTTCCATTTGATTCTATTTACAATCTAGTTATTCTGTTTAATAATGATCTGATCTTGCCATTAGGTTTCTTTTTCTTATTTTTTCTCATTGAATATTTAAATGTCATTTGTCAATCTATTTGCATATTTCTATTATATAATCCATGTGGAAATATGTGTCCTGTTTGTTACATTTGTTGACTCCTCTTCAGAGCAATTTGTTTCCACATGAGCTTTGTGATTTTAGGATATCTACAGCAGTAGTTGTTTTTAATGGAATTCTTCAGATGTGAAGGTATTCCTAGGGACAATTTTGCACCTGCATCTTCCAGAATCCTTTGAGTTTCACTGTTTTGGGTGTGTTTTTATTAAATTTTCAACATGGGTTTTCTACATTTTAAGGTAGTGTGAATCTGTATGCCACAAGTATGCAATGCAAGTGCTAAGCTTTCTGATTTCTCATGGCAGAGTTTTTCTACTCGTTAGCCAGAACTGTCAAACTACTCTGGTGATTAATATCTTACAGAATATAGCCAGAGTTTCAAATCAAATAGAGTTTCAAATTATAGACCTAAAATACAAATGTCAATAGAAGAGTGGATGCAGATACAGAAACAGTTTATTCAAATTCCATTTATTTGGAGTTGTCTGAACAGTACACATAATAGGAAGCAAGGCCATAGACACCTGCATTAATTTTTAGTAAGATGTGTACGGGGATTGTGTCTTTCTTCACAGTCATGCTGTTTGCTATTTCTTGCTATCTTATGACTGAATTGCTATTTAAAGTACTACTTTGTTTCCTAGCCTCCAATTTACTACAACCTTATTTCCTGCTGGATTTCCATATCCGCTGCTTCTGATTTATCTCTTCATCTTTCAGTAGGCAATTTTTGTCCTTCAATTTAAATCAGTGTTTCTTGAACTGACTACCAATTTAAGTCATTGTTTTTTGAATTGGCTTAGTATATCCTTGAATTAAACTCTGGATTAATAAACATTTTCAGGAAACTTCTCACTCTGTCTGGCTCTGTCTGAACTAAAAAAAAAAAATCCTAATTCCTTGGTTGAGTCCCAAATTATCTGCTTTTGGATAATTGGCGTATGTTGGTGCAAGAGAGGATCAGGCTAAGGCCATCTGGCCAGGAATGCCAGGCAAATCTCCATTTTGGAAATGGCACCCTGGAGCAAGTCAGAATAACTCTGCATACTGCTGCTTTCTGTAGAAGAGATTCCTTTTTCTCTCACACAGATATTTTGGCAGTGCTACTAATTTCATGGGCTGCAGAAGAAACTCCATCCCTGCTGAAGCATGTCTGCATCCTGCTGGCTCTCAAGGCAGAGACAGAAATGTACACAATTCTCTAGTAAGCTGCAGGAAAAAGTAGAGTTACATGTAGGTATATTGTGTGTATATCTCAAACAACTGGAATAGGGCTTATTCAGGGCAAGAGCTGATACGAATGGAAAACAAAACGAGTGAATGTAGACCCCTTTATTACTATAAAATAC
>NW_007727927.1:339202-340276 GCF_000696425.1 Galeopterus variegatus | reverse complement strand
TTCAAGTCAGTTTTTAGATGAACAGGATATATAATTTTCTGCCTCAGCAAGTAAGAGCAGTAGCTATTGCCAAAGGAGTCCAGCTGTGGCTTAAAAAACTTATGTGTGTTTTTTTAAAGTTTAACCATAGGCAATAATAAAGGCTTTACCCAGCAGGTCTCACGGGATAACCCTGCCCTCCCCACACCAGACTCAGTGCACAATCAGTGCCCTGAAGTCTCCACGAGGACTTGAAGTCAAGGGCTCAGGACTCCCTGGCCAGCCACACTTTTATGTACTCCTAGACCAGACACCTTCATTCCTAGGTCTCCTTATCTGAGGCCTTGAGCAGAGGACTTCTTCAGCTTCCTCTGTTGATTTCTCTTTCCTAAGGAGAGCACGGGGGAATCTTTGAAGTCACTTTAACCCACTCTGACTCAATAATCAGTACTTTCCCACTCCCAGCCCTGCACTCTCTCCCTCTTCCCAGCCCCCAGGTCTGTTAAACTGCATGAACATTTTGTTCAGGGCTCCCTTAGTAGTGAGACAAACTCTACCTAATCTACCTGACTCTGTGGGAGCATCATTCCATAGGGGGAAAATGGAACAGAGGGAATCAGCACTTTCTCTGGTTTTAGCCTCTTGAATATTCTGCTGGAGTAAGTGATAAGGGCTTCACTGTTACTTTCATTTTGGCTCCTTGTGGCTTTAACTGACTGACACCTGGCAGTTCAGCTCTGTCTCCAGCTCAGGTTCCTGACACTTCTCTGGTGTTGAATGCTTGGCCTTGTTATTAGGTATAGGAGTAACTCTCAGTTATTTCCATGAGTCAGCTGCTCTCAATAAAACACCTGACGTCATCCATTCTCAATCCAAAATGTTATGGCCAGACATTCTTCAGAATGAAGATGGACAATCAGAGTAACTTCTTCAAGAGGTCACCACTCTTGGCCTAAGAGACCAGCTAAACAACAGTCCTCCTTTTATTTGAACTGTTTTCATGTATAAAGTCATATCGACTGAATTCTTCATATCTGGACTATATTACTTTATGATTAAAATTGTTAGCTGGATATGAAATAAGAGAGCTAATGA
>NW_007727927.1:333381-339126 GCF_000696425.1 Galeopterus variegatus | reverse complement strand
CTGGACTATATTACTTTATGATTAAAATTGTTAGCTGGATATGAAATAAGAGAGCTAATGAGCTTCTGTAGCTTTGAGAAACTGCTAGCGTAGACATATTCTAGTTTTCTATTTATAATAAATTATTTTAGAATGAATTCATTAAATCTCCACTGGGCTAGAATTCCCCAAGACCACTTAGAAACTTAACAGTCCTCCTTTTATTTGAACTGTTTTCATGTATAAAGTCATATCGACTGAATTCTTCATATCTGGACTATATTACTTTATGATTAAAATTGTTAGCTGGATATGAAATAAGAGAGCTAATGATCTTCTGTAGCTTTGAGAAACTGCTAGCGTAGACATATTCTAGTTTTCTATCTATAATAAATTATTTTAGAATGAATTCATTAAATCTCCACTGGGCTAGAATTCCCCAAGACCACTTAGAAACTTCTGCTGTACCACTTAGAAACTTTTCCTTAATTATTTTGTAATCACTATGAACAGCCATATTTCTCACAAAGAAGATATCCCGTTAATATTTGCAAAGACAGGAATATCTTTCAGCTTCTGAAAAATAGATATATTTCCTTTAATTAAATAAGAACTGTATAGTTTATAATGCTTCCTCTTTTACCATATTTTCTCAGAAATTCAAGACTAGGAATTTTATCCTTTTTAATCAGATTTTTAATTTTAACCATGGTTTTAATTTTTTGTGTCTTTTTTCAACTTTAAAATACTTTTGAAATTAAGAAGAATATAAAAAAAATTAATAAAGTGAACTACTAAAATACTTTTGAAATTAAGAAGAATATAAAAAAAATTAATAAAGTGAACTACTGATATTTAATCCAGTCAATAAATACTTGTTAAACTTTAAAATACTTTTGAAATTAAGAAGCATATAAAAAAAATTAATAAAGTGAACTACTGATATTTAATCCAGTCAATAAATACTTGTTAATTTGATTTAAAATAAAATAAAATAAAACACATTTTTTAAATAAATTAAAATCTCAGAAAGGATATTCAAAAAGCACTGCACATTTAAAGAAAGAGTGTCTTTAAATAATACCAGAATGATTATATAAGGAAGAATAAATGGTTTTATTAACTGGCAGATGTTTATTGGCTAGGTTCAAATGCCACATCCACTGCTGACCTTGAAGTAAATGTGGTTTTGAATAAATGCATAATATACTACCAGTGAACATTTATTTTCTGTACTTTCTCTTATAAACCTATCTTCAGTCAGTTAGCAGGATCCAAATCTCCTGGGTAAGAATTGGATGTTAGAGAAGTACTGTGAAGAAAGGTATAGGTGAGTTTTAGTTTAAGTCTTCCTAATAACTGTTTGCTATTCAAAAAAAGTAGGCTATGAAAAAAGCTGGATTTATAGTCTACTCTATAGCCATGGACTGGAAAGAGTATACAGAGAGATCAGGATCAGATAGAGAGGTCAGTTACCCAGGCAGGATCCCTAGGGTCTAGATGAATGTAATCCAGATGACAGTTGTGGGAAAGGAAAATGAGACATTTCCTTGGAGTAGAGGGGAGGAGTGTGGGGAGGAGGGAATGTGGCTGTTGGAGTACCTATCTGAAGAGTTCATACGGCCACTTGAGCCTTCAGAGCATGAACCCAGGAAGATGGGTCAGGATGTGAAAACCATCTCTTCCCCTTCCAAGGAGTCCGCTATCTATTCTGTTTTTACTGAAGTGCTGAGTTAGATCTTTCCAGCAAAAGCTGTTGTGCTTATCTACCAGGGGTTGTCCAGCTTCAGAGCACTCACTTGAGCACTAAGATTTTAATGAGTCCTTTTAAGCTGTCCTCAATTTCCACCTACGCACTCCCATATTATAAGCTAGAACATTTAAAAATTCCCAGAAAAAAAAAGGATGGGGTCTTGGAGTCGTTGAGATGGGGTAATATAGAAGGAAAAGCCCAGTTCTTGTACTTTGTGATGATTTGAACATAATAAAACTCACTTCCTTTGCACATGAAGTTTAACCTTCTCAACCTGTTTTCTTGTTTGTAAAACAGACATAATAATGCCAGCTTTGAAGATAATTGTGAAGGTATCAGTTATGTAAATCACAGTGCACTATACCTGGAACACAATACACTTTCAATTAATAATAGTTAATAATTATTTTTGTTTAATAGAATGGAATTTTTCATATGATTTTATCATTCCATTTTGACATAATGATTACATTTTTAATTTTTAAATTATTTACTATTTTTAAAAGTTACCTAAATTATTCTATATTTGAATGTTCTATGTCTTATATTTTCAAATATTAGCTATTATTTTCCATTTGCGTATTCATTCATTCAACAATCATTTATTGAGCACCTACTATGCCACAGAAACTGAGTTAGCCTGGAATAAAAGAGACAGATATCCTGCTCTCTGAAGCTGATATGAAAGTGGAAACTGTAATAATATTATTATCATTAAGAGCCAGCTATGTACTAGGCACCTCATTAGACACCTTGTACATAGTATTATGTAAAATGAATATCAGTGTTTGTGGTCAAATGAAATACATTCATGGCAGAAAATAGTTTTATTTATCAACATAGTTACAAGTAAAAAATAAAAATCTTGGTTCTAGTGTAAACCATTTTAAAAATACTTTGGATTTGTAGTAAATAATAAAATACTAGTGCAGATTTCAAAATTGAGTACCTTAATGTAGTGTCTCTTTTGGATAGCTGTAATGTTATTGAGAAAAAATGAGAATGGCTTATAATATGAATTGCATCTTTCAGTAGTTGTAGTATTTGCCCCAAGTCAACACTCTCATGTGACCCCTGTTTCAATCACTAGACTATACCATGAGGACAGTGTCAATGGTGCAGAGAGTGACCAGGAAACAATTATTGATTCATAAAGGAATCAAACTTGAAACTCGGCATACTTAAGCATCGTTTAGTTCTAACCAATTTAACTATTAACTGTAAATAAGTTAGGGGGCTTAATTTCTAGGTATGTTCTGCATGTGATGGACATTTATTTTCTCCTCACAAATAATTTGAATTGCCCATCAACTAGATTAGATTAAGAGCAGTGCAAGATGAAAAATCAGAAGAAAATTGAAAGAAAGGTGGGAATAAAAGTGACCTTAGGTTGCTCTTGCTGTTTCCTCTCCCTGGAATGACAAAAGCCAGATAGTTCGATTCTTTCTGGTCTTTGAATAACAAATTGTCATAGACTCATTCCCTAACCATGCCGTATAGCCTCCATCCAGTACACAGTATTCCGTTTTCTCTTTATATTTAGGTGACACATTAAATTTCTTCATAGCACATATTAACATCTAATATATTATGTACTGATTGTTTATTTTCTGTCTCTCCATCCTTTTCTAAACGTAAGCTTTATTTCTGCCAGGAACGCATCTCTGTTGTTTAATGTTCTATCTCCAATACTTAGGAAAGTACTTGAGAGGTAGTAGTTACTCAAATATTTATTGAATGAATAAAATAATTAAAGATAAAATTAAACATAGATCTTTTACAATTTTAATTAATTTTAATTAATCTCTTTGAGCCAGATCATTCATGAAACAGACCCTTGATTTATCGAACACACCAAAGGAATGCCACTTTGTGAGACCTAAAGAATCCACAGCTGGCTGCCTTGGGAAACCTGCAGGTATCTTCCCTCTCCACAGTGCCCACAAAACATGTAGAACAGATATTTTGGTTTTCTGTATATTCACAAATTCCTATCAATAGCTTCCCAATTTTTAGTCTTGGACATACATTTCTTTCCCTGAAGTTTGTGTGCCTAGGACATTTTAGCACATAGACTGGTCTTTCTCTACTGTCTAAAATAAAATATACAAGTAGACAGTATACAAATATAAGAGATTCTGAATTATTTAGTAGGCTTAAAGTGCAGCAAAACACTCATTTATTATTACTTAAAAGATTTCAATTAGTATTGTAAAATTATACAATGATCTACATGAATCACCCCGTCCTTAACCAACAGTTCCTTGTGGTCTGATATCCACCTTCTTCGACCACTTCAACATTCTTTGCTCTTTTTTTTTTCTTCTTCTCCCTGATCTTCAGGCTTTTCATCTATATTAGTTTTCTGATCTCTTTGTACGAATATGTCTAAATCTAATCCACCCAAAGTTAACAAGCACCTCTCTAAGCTCTACCTACCTGCCATTACATTTTTGTTTTGTTTTTCTCTTTAGTCAAATTTCAACAATTAGTGCTCTTATTTCTTTAACCCCTTGTTCATTCCTCTATCCATTGGATTTGGTTTTAATTACCATTCTGGACTTAGCAAATCGTTGATCAGTTCAAAGTTAACCATTCTAAAAGGACTGCAGAGCATGTTTTGATCATGTCATCTCTCTGGTGTATGAAGCTGCATCTTTCTGAGAAATCTACTCCTTTTCCTTTCCCAGTCTCGTTCTCTTCTGATTTTAAACCTACAGTCTTACTCTAACAGTACATAATTATGAGTGGTACGCAGGATTGAATCCTTAATCAAATTCTCACAATAAACACCCAATAAAAGTCTTGGTGATTTTGTTTCCACTCATAACATCATCTATTATTTTCTATGAATAGCACATCGCCATGATGGTGTCTGCCAACAGCAGCATTACTGACATTTGGGGTAAGATAATCCTTTGTTTGGGAGGCCTCTACATTATGGGATATTTAGCAGCACTTATCTACTACATGCCAGTAGCAACTTTCCCTACCCTATCAGAGTGTGACTTATAAAAATGTCTCCAGACATTGACAATGTTCCTTGGAAGCAAAATCACCCCTGATTGAGAACCACTCTCCAAGGCAATGGGAAAAGATATGCATGCCTGCAATTGATCCCAATGGACTTTCTTGCTTCCAGTCTTGCTCACTTTCAATATATTATCTTCGCTGCTGTCACAGTGATCCATACAAAACACCAACACAATCACATCACTCCTCTGCTGTAGTAGTTTTCCCATCTGACAGTATATTGAAACAACCCAGAGACCTTGTAACAAATAAAAACTCTTATATCCCGTTCCCCAGATATTTAACACTATCTGATCTAGCATTATTATTTTTCAGTGTTCCTGAATTATTCTCCTTTGCTTTGTCCTTCTGGAAAATGCAAGACTCAGATCATACATCACCAGCTCCACTAATCCTTTTCTGTACCGCTCACACACCCCAAACCCACTCTGACCCACCAGGCCCTGGACAGTGTTAGTCCTTGGTCTAATATGTCTGGGTCTAGCTCTATAAGGCTCCATCTCAGAGTTCCTGAGCTACTAATTGAACATCCCTTATTTCTTCAGAGCTGTAGGGATGGTAGAACTTTCTGATGTTACTCTCTCTATCATATTTTAGTATTCATTTTGCTTTTTTCCTAATGCATCATCAATTTCTTGATATTATTATTTTGAAAAACTCTGGAGTAATTTCTCTTTCCTGTTTGAATCCTCAATGACATGGCCACCAAACCAGTTTTTGAGTATGACAGGACATTGATAAAATTTTAAATAAGTGAAGCTCTGATTAGCATCACTTACTACTTTCTTCTACAATTAATATTATCCATACATTTTTAATAATGTAAATTTTTTTTTTCAATTTTTGCATCAACCTAGAGTAAGAAACCTTATGATAAAGTATTTGATTCTATCCATACATTTTTAATAATGTAAATTTTATTTTTTTTTTCAATTTTTGCATCAACCTAGAGTAAGAAACCTTATGATAAAGTATTTGAT
>NW_007727927.1:332569-333368 GCF_000696425.1 Galeopterus variegatus | reverse complement strand
ATTTTTTTTTTCAATTTTTGCATCAACCTAGAGTAAGAAACCTTATGATAAAGTATTTGATTGAACACCAAATTCATATTATGGAATCGAATAGAAATATTTTAACCATTGCAATTTATTTTAATTTTTTTCAGAAGTTAATGCATTTGCAAGATTTAAAATAATGATATAAAAATATACAGGAAAAAGTCTCACTGCCACCTCTGCCTACATTGGTTATTTTGTCTTCCACCTGTGGATAATCACTTTTTATGTTTTTGAGGCGTATCTCTACAGGAAATCCTTGTGAAAAAATAAGCAAATATATGTTATTTTTTCCTTTTTCTCCATAATGGCAGCATGCTATATAAACTTTTCTATGCCTTGCTTTCTTTCACTCAGCAATAATTCCTGGGCCATGGAACATTATCTATACATTTCTACCTCATTTAAAAAAGATGCATAGTGCTCCATTCTGTATATGTATCACAGTTTATTTCACCTTTCAGAGAGACACCTGGCTTGTTTCTAGTCTTTACACCATTACAAATGATGCTTTAATGAGTAATCACGAAAACTAGTCATTTAACACAATAGAAGGTAGGAACTGGAAGGTAGGAGACAGAAAGGGGACTCTGATGTGTCCATCTTATATTCGGACAGGATGTAAAACTACATTTATAAATTCAAGACAACAAATAATGATCATTTATTTACATTTAAGAAGTAAAGTTTCAGCATATTATTTTAAGGTAAGTAAGTACCCATAAGCTGTCTAATTACCAAAAATTTATAGGAAGGGAAATAAAGGTACTCTGAG
>NW_007727927.1:331537-332470 GCF_000696425.1 Galeopterus variegatus | reverse complement strand
AGTACCCATAAGCTGTCTAATTACCAAAAATTTATAGGAAGGGAAATAAAGGTACTCTGAGTGATATTGGAGTAGTATCAATGAATTTATTCCTGATATTTTTTTTATACTGAGAAGTCAATGGGAATGCCAACTAGACAAATCACTAGAGATAAATAATCAAATATTATCTAGAATAATGGAAGTCACCCTCAGAGGAGGTGAAACATAAAAGAAGTAGCTAAACATAGTTACATCTGTGGGGATAATTAGGGTATAAATTGTGACTCAACAGTATTTATGACCTTAATTTCAACTCTCTGTGTGTGTATTATTTTGGAGCATTAAGGAATAAAATTTATAACAACAAAATAATTAAAACTGTTTCAAAATCAAATTTACAGCCAAAATAATTATATCTGTACTACAAAGATGGCTCACATAGGAATAAAATCAAAAATATAAGTTATTTTTAAAAATAGTGGTCTTTTGAACACAGCGGAAGTTAGTTTTAGTGCAATAACTGGAAAACTAATGCTTCAGATATTTCTCTTAACATGATAAATATTAACATATTGCAAATAGATCTTCAAGTATAATTATGTTACTCATTAAAAAATCGTACTGTTAATTTTCTCCAGTTTAATTATAGCTAATGTGTACACCTAATGAGAAAGGTTAATAAATTATTATCTCTACTATTCAACCTTACTAAATCCCTCGGGACCATACATTCAGGAAATAATGCCAGCCGAGAGGATTAATGCTTTACTGCATCAGAACTGATAGAATTCTGGTTGATACAGCAAAGGCAAACTCTGTGTGGCAGTGCAAGTAATAACAAGTAGAGGCTAACTGGGTTGGGTACAAAGGCTATAGTGTTCGCAGAGTATGCATTAAGTTAGCCTAAAAGTATTTGGTGAGGGCTGCAGAGTGCAAAGCACTAATCCAGAT
>NW_007727927.1:321038-331477 GCF_000696425.1 Galeopterus variegatus | reverse complement strand
GCATTAAGTTAGCCTAAAAGTATTTGGTGAGGGCTGCAGAGTGCAAAGCACTAATCCAGATACTTGAGTGTGAGGTCAGGCTAGAGAAGTCATGAAATGAAAAATGTGACAAAGCACAAAGTTAAGGAATTATAAAGCTGAAAGTGACTCTAAAAGCTGCTTTAGACTATTTCCTGCAAGGAACTGAACTTGATCCGAAAGGACAATATTTCATTTTGTTTAAAACATCCAATGTTATATAAACATTTAAAAATATATTTAGATTTTGGAACACATTTGTATTTTAAAGTAATTTAATATATACTTAAGATGGTTTTCCTTGGATGCAAAATTAAATACTTTTTTTATTCAAATATTGTTAATATATGTTTATCCCTTAAATCAGTAGCTATTTTATCCCTAATGCATGACCGTATTAGTGGTTTTTTTTTTTTTTTTAATTTTCACAATAAATATATTTTTAATTTGTGATTCTATGATTCTTATATGAATTCCTGACCATTCAGGATATTTCTCCAGAATGTTTTGGTGTGACCATGTTTCTTCTTTATCTTTCCCCTTTGTTTTAAAACCCACCAATTTGTACCTCTCATACTGTGATCCTTAAATCTTCTTTTATTCAGAAGCTTCAACACATGGTTATTTTGAATAACTGGGTGTACTAAAATTAAGTATTCCCCAATTTTTATTGAATCACCCTTTGCTGTTACCACAGACATCTATAAATTTAGATTTTTTTCTGTAATAACTATTTATTTTTTTTATTTGTTTATAATCTATTTTAATAAAATTATCTACAAAAAAATATATACTTAATCTTTTGTGGTGACACCATCTAATAGCTTTAAAAGACTCAATTCTCTCTGATATTTTGTTGAGATTTAAACTACAGATTTTCAAATTACTGGTTGAATTTTCGGGAAGTACCCTGGTAAATTATTTTACACAAGAATGAATGTGATACACTTTCATAGTAGCCCTTCCTGGCTATGCTTTTTTAGTAAACATAGATTTTGCCTGATAATTACCATTGTATATGATTCATTATACTGTTGAAATAATATTAGGAGTCACTGATGAAGAAATGTAACATATGATAGGCTATATTGGCTGATCCAACCTTTATAAATCAGGGGTCAGTTTAGCAAGTAAAATTACTAGATTCTTCCTGAGCTAAACTGCATAGGGCATTCCACTTAAAAAATAAAAACAAAAAAACCAAAATCTGTCACTGAAAATTCATTCCAAGATTATAACGGTGCAGTCCCCTTTAGTCAAGAGCAGTTTCTGGTTATACAATTGCACAATAAAAATATTAACATTTTTTTCTGCACTGTAATAATCTCTTTGCAGACCAGCTGCCACAACACAAATCTGTTTTACGGCACAAGAAGTAGTTTGGGTCATAATACAGTAAATTTTTTCTTCTTCTATTTATATTACTCAGTTTCTATCTATGAGAAAAAAGAAATTGTAAAATTAAAAAATTCCACCTTTGACTATGAATTTCTCTCTTTTCAGCACTTTGTCTTCCCTACACGTTCAATTCTTCATTTTCTCATATCTCATTTTATACTCAACCTATTGCAGCCTATTTCCCCCACATATATTTCACCCAACTACTCTATAAAAAGTCCATTTCAATGTTACCAATCACCTCTCATTAGACAAACTCCTTGATAATTTTTCAGTTCTCATTTTGTTTAATTTTCTACTTTCTTTGACATAAAAAACAAAAAACAAAAAACAAAAAAAGCACGGTCTTCTCCTTCAAACTAACTCTTGTTTTCTGTGACATCAATATCTGCAGGCATTCTTTCTGCCTTGTGGTTACTCTTTGATTTTTTTTTTTTTTTTTCTTTTTGTGACCGGACCCTATTCTTCACCCTCCACTTAAATGATAGGGTCCTGTGGTTTCTACACTAAGCTTTATACTCTCATTCTTTTTTTTTTTTTCTTTTTGTGACCGGTAAGGGGATCACAACCCTTGGCTTTGTGTCGCCTGCACCGCACTCAGCAAGTGAGCGCACTGGCCATCCCTATATAGGACCCGAACGCGCGGCGGGAGCGCCGCTGCACTCCCAGTGCCCCACTCTTCTTAGTGAGCCACAGGGTCGGCCCTTTATACTCTCATTCTATGTAATTCTTTTAAGTGTGTCCACTCCTACAACTTTATTTTTTCATTAAATATTAAATGAGCACCTTCGATGCACAAAACTCTATTCTAGTCATTATAAATATAACAGTGATAAAATCAGTCAATAATATCTACCCTAATGTAGTTAATACTTTAATAAAAAGAGGCATGATATAAAAAAATGAATAAATAAAATCTATAATACATAATATAGTAAGTGCCATGGGAGAAAATGAAGAGAAGAGAGTTAAGGAATGTCATGGGGTTGGGCACAAAGGGCTAAGGTTGCTATTTTGAGTAATGTTATGTGGCAATATCTCACGGATGATATGAGCAGAAATCAGAAAGAGATAAAGATGTAAATCATGCATATATATAAAGAAAATCTGTCTCATGGAAAATACAGTAAGTGCAAAGGCCCTGAGCTAAGAAAGTTCTTGGAGTGTGGTTTGTGCTTGAGCAAAAGCAATGAGAACGATGACCCCACAGCTAAGTTAGTAATCCTGTGGAACCTCGAATGTCATTGTAAAACTTTGGCTTTTACTCTGAGCTAGGATGTCAGTGGAATGTTTTGTGCATGTAAATAACAGGATCTAAACATATATAGAAAAAGTAGTAATCTCGCTACTATTAAGATCTGACTTGGGGTGGGGCAAGAACAAAGCAGACAGATAGCTTAGAAAGATCAAACAGTTATTCAGATAAAGTAGGAGAAAGTCTTGGGTCAGAGAATTTTCTGTGGAGGTGATGAAATCATTCACATTCTGAAAGCACGTTGAAGATAGAACCAATAGGATTTACTCATAAAGTGCTTATGGGGTATTAGATTTTAGGGGCAAGGAGAAGGTTTTCCCTCTACCCTCTGAAGGTTCCCAGCTGAAATGAGGTGACAATAGTCAGATTAAAAGGAAAATAGGCATACAAATTTATAAACATGCACATGAACAGGGAAGTCCCACAAATATGAGACTCAAAGAAGGGCCAGATGATTGAGGCTTAAACACCTTCTGCAGAAGGAAGAGGGAAATAGGAGGCTAAAGACAATTTTGGAGGGGTAGAAAATGATTTTTATGGGAAATGAATGAGCCCAAAGAACAGATAATTGGCCTGGGACAAAGTTCCTCTAAGCTCTGGGGAAGGTGAAGGCAAATAGTGAGAAGATGAAGGAATGAATTTGACCTTGAGCTAGGAGGTGCTCAGTTTCCCTGAGTTTGGGTTTCAGGACATACCTCTGGGCTTCAAGCCTCTCCCCAAGGTCTCAGGTCCCTTCTAGGCCCTCCCCTAGAGTAGAGTTGCTATTGCTTGTTGGACCTATTTTTGGCATCAACAAGGGGAAATTGAGACAACAAGGGGCAGATTTATGCAAATCCAGTAGCTGAGCCTTATCAGTAAAAGGAATTTATACAGGGTTATGTGACCCCAATGAACAAGCATGCTCAGTATATGTGATAGAATTTGACCAATGAACATGTCCTAAAAGGAGACCAACTGAGCATGCGCAAGAAAACGTTACATAACAGGGAAACACTCAGTTGAATATTCCTTAGGTAGCATAAATAAGTATTGGGCAGCAAAGCTATAAAAGCTGAATCCCGACAGAAGGTGGGGCTGCTGCTCACTCTTTCTGGAGCCAGCTTGCACTGTCCTTGTGGAGTATGTATTTCTTTCTTTTTGTGTCAACCTTACTTTTGGAAAGTGGCTGCTCACTCTCTTGAACCAGCCTGCCCTCTACTAAACATCAAACATGTATTTCTTATATTCGTATTAAACTTGGTGTGGGCCCTGCTCAGTCTCTGGAGTTAGGCTGCACTTTCTCTGTGAAATCTATATCTCTATTAGTTAGATTAAACCTATTTTCACTTTCTACTGTGGCTCTGCTTTTGAATTCTTTCCTGTGGGGGAATCAAGAACCTGGTAAGAGGACAAGGTTGGTTGAGGCTGGCCATCAGGCCTCCCAGACCCTCTCCTCTGGCATCATTATTGCACAGATAAATACTCCCAGGTAATTTCTTGGAACTGCTCTAAGAAAATAGATGAAATGTCTATCTGGGAATGGTGACAACTTTTAGTTTTTTATCTTCTCATGTGGTTAATCTCTCGTGGTTCTTTAATGAGATTTCTAGGGAGAAAGTTTTAAGACAATTGCATTTCTTCTGGAGAAACTTCCTTTAATCAGATAAGGAAACTTCAGAGGAAGCCCCTCCCAGTGCTTTCAGAAAGAAAGAAAATCAGAGAGACAGGGGGCAAGGGAAGGTCAGAGAGAAACCTTGGTTCTGAGGCTTATTTCTGAGGCCTTTAATTCAAAGCATTCAGCACGTCAAAGCACCGTATTTTGTAGTATCATTTTCTGAGCCCCAACATGATAAAAAGGTGAGGTAAAGATAGCACTAAGGCATTTTGCCCTGAGCATTTGGAAAGATGAAATTGCTATGAGCTGATATGTAGAAGATTCCAGAAGGAGCAGCTTTGGGAAAATATTTTAGTTTTAAGCATTTTAACTTTAAACACAAATAAAGGAAGCACAGATAGAAAAGAGAAGAGACTGAGGGTCATGAGAAGGATTCAGCAAATGAAATCGACCCCTCTTCCTTTGTTCCCAGTAAAACTTTTTAAAGCATGGCGCACACTCAGAGCTGTCTCCTATGTCTCATTTTTCATTCCATCTTCAACCCAAGCTAGTCTAGGTTCATCCAGCTTCATCACTCCTCTGTTGTGATTCTTGCTGAAATCACATGTGACTTCCACTACAGCAGCTATTTTCTGCATTTATCCTATTTAACTTTTCACTGGAAGTCAAAAATGATGATCAGTCCCTGGTTCTTGTCACTTCCATTCACTTGGTACAACAATCTTTCTTGATTTTCCTCACCTCTTTACTTTAGATGCTCACTGTCTTTCTCCTTGGCAGGCACGTCTTTCTCTATGCAGCTATTAAAGCTCAAATCTTTGTCCCTTTTCTGTCTCACTCTTTGCTCTCTCCCTTGGTGATCTTATCTACAACCACAGGTTCAATCACCACCTCCATGTTTACTCTTTTGCCCACTCAGGCCCTTTGCACTTTAATTGGCTACTTGATTTCCCTTTTAGGACATACAAAAGGGATCTCAAATTCAATCTGTTTTGAACCAAATGACCTACCTTCCCCAGGATTTGCTCTTCTGCTATTCAACTGTACAATAGAGGGGTTTTTTTTATTTTTAAAAATTTATCCAAGTTACTTTCCTTTTATTTCTCTCCATATCTAAGCCCTTACCAATATGATGAATAAACTTGAAAATATCACTTAAATCTATTCATTTCTCTCCATCTACCACCACCTAATTTAAGCAACCATCATCTCTGTTTGCCATGGTCTAAAAGTGCCCCCCCTAACGTTCATCTGTTGAAAACTTAATTGCCATTATAACAATATTAAGAAGTGGGGTCTTTAAAAGGTGATTAGGTCTTACGAAGGGATTAATGCCCTTATCTCAGGAGGGGGTTGGTTATCTCAGAAGTGAGCTTCTGAAAGAGCAAGTTCAGCCCCGTTTCTCCCTCTGTCTCTCACACCCTCATTCTCTCTCTCTGTCTCGCACACTGTTGTTCTCTCTTACCCTTCTTCACCATGTGACGCCCTTTCACCATGTTATGACAAAACAGGAAGGCCCTCAACAGATGCAAACCTGAGGCTGGCTCGATGCCCTTGGACTCCTAGGCTCTAGAACCATGAGCCAAATAAATTTATTTTTCTTTTTTAAAAATAAATTAAGCAGTCTGTGGTATAGTGTCATAGCAGCAGAAAATGGACTAAGACACTGTTCTACCTGCATCAGTACTATCTTCTCCCACTTTCACCTTGCATCCCACTCCCCTGCTCCTAGCATTTTAGCAACACTCTTATCTCCCGGAGGTTGTCAACTTCCAGTCCAGCCTTAGGAGTTTTGTAGTTCTTCACTAATTTCACATTTATTTCAATTATTTTGGAATTAGTGCAAAGAAATACCAGATGCAGCTTCTTGCTTCTTCATCTGTCATGAGTACAGGCTGAAGATAAAGAAGGATCATTCTCCATGATATACCCATTGGAAGGCTCAGTTCCAACTTTTCCCTTTCATTTCTATGCACCGGTTCTTTCTCAAGTAACTTTTACCTCCACATACTAATGCGCTTGAGTACTATAGGTTATTTAAATGCAGTGCATTCAAAATGTACTCTGGATAACTGTTTTAAATAGATTATGAGAACATGTACTTCAAAGAATGTCTGCCACATGACAGAGTTTCATAGCATTAATGGTACCAGTGAATGCTTAAGAGAAACAACACTTGAGTACTATAGGTTATTTAAATGCAGTGCATTCAAAATGTACTCTGGATAACTGTTTTAAATAGATTATGAGAACATGTACTTCAAAGAAGGTCTGCCACATGACAGAGTTTCATAGCATTAATGGTACCAGTGAATGCTTAAGAGAAACAACACTTGGTGTTCTCATGGCATGTAGAAGTATCAGTGCCAGAGAAAGTGTGAAGCAAAAGTAACTTGGAAGTATTTGTCTATGCAGTGATTTAACTGCAACTTATATACTATGCACTCTCGCCTTCTTAATGTGACTGCTATGTTAGTATTTGCAAATAAATCAATGAAATAATAGAAAATTTAGTATCAGACCAAATTATATGATATATCTACTCATATGTAACATGCTATATATATAATTGTGTGTTAATATTTAAATATTTGAAAATTTTTTCTGCATTTCAATTATGTGCATGAAATCATTTATATAATTGTCATATAATTTATACACACACACACACATTTATACATGTTAACACATACACATATGCTAGCCCAGTACATCAGAATTGTGACATTCCAAAGCTGTAGAGAAGTTTTATCTGAAAAATTATGTTGACACTGCTGGTGAGCTATTGGTAACAACAACAACAAAAGAGTCACACCTAATATGAAACAGAGTGTTTAAAGATATTTTACGGTTCGTGCCAGCCTGGTGGCACACGGGAGAGTGCGCCGCTTGGGAGTGCAGCGGCGCTCCCGCTGAGAGTTTGGATCCCATGTGGAGACCGGTTCCCGCTCACTGGCTGAGCGCGGTGCGGGCGCAGCACCGAGGGTTGCGATCCCGTTGCCGGTCCCCGGTACGGGTGCGACACTGAGGGTTGTGATCCCGTTACCAGTCAGTAAAAAAGGAAAAAAAAAAAAGATATTTTATGGTTAAAAAAAAATGTAAAAATTAAATGCTTCATTAAATTTAGGTGAATTACATCAGTCACCAAAGGTATTTATAAACAGGAAGCTAAGATCAAAAATCATAAGGAGAAAAAAATGTTAGATTTAACTATACGGACATTAAGAGTTTCCATTAGAAAACTACTTCCAACCAAATTAAAAAGAGATTTTTAAAAATCTTGCAAAAAAGTATGTGTTGCATTCATAACATACAGTAGGTAAATATCCCTATCTATTATATTAAATGGTATCACAATTAAAAAAAAGAATTAGTAATATCTCAGTAAAAAAAGCAAAAAATTATTCTAAAGCAATTCCAGATACACAAAAGGAATGAATAGAAAAGCTATTATTCAAATTTTAAGAAAAGGAAAATGAAAACAGTAAAGAGCTACCAAGTTTTTACTTATTACAGAGACAAATTTTTAGTTATAATGATAATATTTATTATGAGAAAATGGTAGGGGTGTGCTGTGGATTGAATGTTCCCCCGAACTCACTGAAGCTTGACTCCTATTGTAACAGTGTTAAAGGGTGGGAAATCCAATTATGATATTTGAAAGTTGGGGCTTTTAAGAGGTGATTGGATTGTGAAGACTGTGCCCTCACGAATGGTTTGATCCATTCATGGAGTAAGGAGCATGGTTCTGATGGCTTTATAAGGAGGGTAAGTGAGAAGGTTAGCTCACTCTTGCTTAGCCCATTTTTTTTGTCATGTGATACCTTGCATTGCTGTAGGGAGACAACACCAGAAAGAGGGCCCTTACCAGATGTACCCCTGGACCTTGGACTTCCCAGCCTCCAAACTGAAAGAAAGAAATTCTTTTTCTTTATACGTTACCCAGTTTCAGGTATTCTGTTATAGGCAAGAGAAAACAGACAAATACAGGATGTAAATTGGTACAAGGTTTCTGAAGATAATTGAGTTATGTGTGAAAACATTTTAAATGTGCATGCCTTATGAATGATCAATAAATTGAAATGAGGGGAAAAGAGCTAAGAAAATAGTAAGTCAGCTAATCAAAGATGTGCATTAAATGTGTCATTTGTAATAGTTGTGTCTTAAATCATCTATATAATCAATAATACAGGCTTGTTTAAATAAGTATGAAATGCCACACTATGGAATACTGTGCAGCTAGTAAAATAACGATCTATATCTACCTACCTATAATATATTTTACTTACAGATACATACACATTTTGTGGGTCTAATGACTGAAAAAATTCTTACTACAGTCATGTGCTGAATAATGACATTTCAATGCTGAAAAATTCCTATTGCCTAGTGATGTTGTAGCCATCACAATGATATGGTGCTATGCATTACTCACGTTTGTGGTGATGCTGGTGTAAACAAACCTACTGTGCCAGTTGTATAAAAGTCTAGCTCATACACTTATACATGTACATAGTACTTGATAATGATAATAGAGTTACTGGTTTATGTATTTACTATACCATACTTCTTAGTTTGCCCTGTTACACAGGCAGCAGCCTCATACTTCTCAAGTTTACTGTGTCTTTTGATTGCATCATTTTCTTTTGTGCTTGATTTAATCTCCTGTTGCTTTGTTCATCATAATCCCTAAGCACACAAAATTCACTATTAATGTTGCAATTAAAAGGTCATATACTGTATAGCCTAGGTGTGTAGTAGGCTATACTGTCTAGGTTTGTGTAAGTATGCTCTATGATGTTCACACAAGGACAAAATCATCTAATGATACATTTCTCAGAATGCATCCCTGTCTATAAGCAACTCATGACTGTATATTTATAGCTATATATTTGCATGCACATGTGTGTATATACATACATTTGCAGATAGAACACTCAAATTAGCTATAATGTGATTGGATTGTATGATAGTTCTATCTGTAGTTGTTTGAGAAAACTTCATACTGTTTTCCATAACTGCTGTACTAATTTACAGCCCCACCAACAGTGTAGAAGAGTTCCCCTTTCCGGAGAATTGTTCCCCTTTTTCCACATCCTCGCAAGCATATGTCATTCTCTCTTTTTTATAATAACCAGTCTAACTGGGGTGACATGATATAGCAATGTGGTTTTGATTTGCATTTCCCTGATGATTAGTGATGCTGAGCATTTTTTCATGCAACTTCTGGCCATTTGCATGTTTTCCTTTGAGAAATGTCTATTCAGCTCTTTTACCCATTTTAAAATCAGATTATTTGGTTTTTTACTCCTAAATTGTTTGAGTTCCTTGTGTATTTTGGATATTAATCCCTTGTTGGATGTAGTTTGCAAACATTTTCTCCTATTCTGTAAGTTACCTTTTCACTATGTTGAGTGTTTCCTTTTCTGTGCAGAAGCTTTTTAGTTTGATATAATTCCACTTCTGGGTATATACCCAAAGGAATAAAAATCATCATGTCAAAGGGACACCTGCACTCTCATGGTCATTGCAGCTCTATTTTCAATAGCCAAGATATGGAACCAACCGAAATATCCATCAGTAGATAACTGGATAAGGAAAATGTGGTATATATACACATGGAGTACTACTCAGCCATAGAAAACAATGAAATTCTGCCATTTGCAGCAATATGTATGAGCTTGGAGATAATTATGTTAAGTGAAATAAGTGAGGCACAGAAAGAGAAATAATGTATGTCTTCACTCATAAGTGAAAAGTGAGAAAGAAGGAAAAAGAGAGAGGGGGAAGGGTTGTGACGGAGGGTGGGAGAAAAAAAGGAAACCACAATAATATAAATAATATGGTGAATTTACAGAAGGAGAGAACAGAACTATGTTTACTAGAGGTGGGAAAGGGAGAGGGAGGTTAGGGAGAAATTGGGTAATGGACACAAAGAATAATTATGATTTGTAATAATGAACATGCTAACAATACTGATTTGATCATCACATATTTTTACAAAAATACTGATAGTCAGCTCTGTCCCTGTATTAGTCTGTTTCTGCTGCTTATAACAAAATACTTGGAATTAGGTAATTTGTAAGAAAATGAAATTTATTGCTTACAGTGTCAGAGGTTGGGAAGTCCAAAGTCCAGGGTACACATCTGGTGATGGTCTTCTTTGGTGGTGGC
>NW_007727927.1:317767-320799 GCF_000696425.1 Galeopterus variegatus | reverse complement strand
AGAGGTTGGGAAGTCCAAAGTCCAGGGTACACATCTGGTGATGGTCTTCTTTGGTGGTGGCATTACAGCAATGCAGGGGTCTCACATGGCAGAAAATGGTAGAGCAGAGAGAAAGAGGCTATCACGTGCTCTCCTTTTAACATCCCCAGAACAACACCCAGGACCACCACTGCTAATCCATCCATTAGGGCATGGTCATCAGAATCAAATCCCCTCTTCAAGGCCCCATATTTCAATTACCATAATAGGATTTCCCACTGTTGGAAAAATATAGGAAAATGGTCAGGGCCCCTCAGATGTTCAGGCACCACCACCTTGGTGGGAGTTTACTGCCTCAGGTGGCTGCTGTGCATGAGCGGCCATGCTTTCCAACCTGTGGCTTCCAAGGACCTGTTTGCTGGTTACCTAGCTCATGGACCTGCATGTAAAGGGTCTGGTGACCCATCCTGGCATGTGAGGAGTCCAGTGACCCAGCCTGGCATATGAAGTGTTTGTGATCCAGTCTGCTGGCATATGAAGTGTTTGTGATCCAGTCTGGAATGGACTTGAGGGGTCTGGGAGCTCCAGACCCAGCCCTAGCTCGACAATTGGTCCAGTCAGGGAGGGTTACTGGCAGGTAAATGAGCCCAACAACTGGCATGATCACCTAGCTTTACAACTGGCTTCACGAACAAGATTAGTAGCTCTACAATTGGCGACATAGGCAGGATTCTGACATTAGTCTTAGCATGACACCCACTCTCAATAGTTACAATGGGGATTAAGCTTTAATGTGTTTGGGGGGCCATCCGGTCTACTGCCATACTGCACAAATATGTATTATCATGTTTCAATTAAAAATAAATTTAAAAATAAAAAATAAGTCAATTCTGTTGAAACATCAATCTGAGCATACTTGCCTTATTATGATATATGAGCCTGTGGAAATTATCTTTTCAATGATTATATGATTAAATAAAACCTGAATTTATTTTATAAAGTATTTTAAATTCAGATTTGTGTATCAAAATACTCTAAAGGTGCAATGTAAGCTACATACAAAATTGGAAATGCTTAATTTATTTCATATAAAAAAATACAATACACACTTTTTGCTCAAAGACAACAAAGTGACCATATATCAACAGGAACTCTACTAGATAGTATCATGCATGAAATACTTATTCTATATATATCTGGCTCCTCAAGTTTACTCTAAGCAACTTAAAATAGCCCATTCATTTTTACTTTCCTTTCATTGCTTGAGATATTTTCATGCATACCATTGATAGTTTAATAAAGGCTAGGTGAATTTAATTTATTGGTTATGAATGCACATAGCATATCACTAAATTAAATGCTGACCTTATATTTAAATTTTGTTGTAATCCCTCAACATTATCATATGTAAAACTTGACATTTTCATAAATAACTGAGATATCACTTGAAGGCATTTTAGGAATATACCTTAAAATATCATTATGAGCTTTAGTTAAATGTGACATACATGAATAATGTGGAAATATATGAATATAAAATACATAGCAATACTTGGAATAGTTTGTGGACTGGTTTATAAGAAGCATGCTATTTTTCTCATTTGTCTTGCAATTATTCTTGGTGATTGTACAGATAAGGTAATTTCCTGCAGTACTAATTTTTTCCAAAATTTTATGTGACATCTAAGTTAAATGTGATGTTTTGCTTGTCTTAATAAATTCATGTCTTCCCTTTTTTTTATTTGTACTTTCAGCAAGACAATTCAGTACACCTATTACCATTATAAAATTGAAAGAATGTTATTATCACATCAGTGTTATGATGGTTGGCATATGAAATGAAAGCAAGAATACCACATCTTTACCCTCCTGATGTGCTAGATGTAGAAGTCATGCTATTTTCTAATTATGTAGATTGTTTTCTGTGAAAATAAATGCTGAATAGGACTAGCAGCAATAAAGTGGCACTAGCTATCAATGTTTAATATGCAGCAAAGGATAATTTAGCAAATGAAAGTCACCAGAGAAACATCAGTTCTCAATAATGAAGACTTTCTTGGGCATCTAGGCCAATTCCCAAAATGGTGGTGCTATTAGGGAAAAAACACACAATCTAGTGTGTGTTGCTTACAAAGGTTCATTTTTACCCAGAGGAATTTTTTCCTCTACCACACATACCTCTCTCCAAAAAAGCCTAGACAATTAATTAAGCCAAAGTCAGCCTTCTGTGTAAGTAGACTAAAGAGTTTTATACAACGTCAGTACAATTTCAACTATCTTAGAAATTTAAGAATATACAATGTATTCTTAAAGTATACGCTACTCACCAGGATGAAGAATATTTCAGGGATAACTAACATGCTCAGACTTCCATATTGTTTTACCTTATTGCCCATTTGTCCAACATACCACAGGTATTCTCTCTCTCTCTCTCTCTCTCTCTCTCTCTCTCTCTCTCTCAGATGTGCATTGGAAGAGACAGAAGGGCTATTTTTGACTGTTGTACAATCTAGCAAACTTTACCAGAACATTTTTCTTTCTTAATATGCAAGTTAGGCTTGAAAACGTTTTTGTAAAAACAAGAAATATAAATAACTTCAATTGAGAAAACATATTATAATGTTTAAGTAAAAAGAAAAAAATCAGAATTTAGATGAATAGGTAGCCCTTAAATTACTTGAAATGCTTGTTTATAAGTCATAGAAAAGATAAGAGAAAGAGAATAAATACAAGATTTTCTGAACATAAATGTGATGAAAATAAAATACAGGCAGTCCCCAACTTAGGATGGTTCAATATAGATGGGTTTATTGGAGTATTGGATGCATTTTTGATGTAATATTTTCGACTTAGACTGAGTTTATTGGGACATAACATAAGTTGAGGAGCATCTGTATAGTGTTTTTAAAATAACAATACCTTCACATAAAACTTCTAAAAATGCAAAAACTAATTGAAATTCTTATAATAATTGATAGTAAAAGAGAAGACAGAAAACATTCAGTTTTATCTATAATATAAACACCATTTTCTGCAATATGAACAAAATCTTT
>NW_007727927.1:315147-317259 GCF_000696425.1 Galeopterus variegatus | reverse complement strand
TAAAAATGCAAAAACTAATTGAAATTCTTATAATAATTGATAGTAAAAGAGAAGACAGAAAACATTCAGTTTTATCTATAATATAAACACCATTTTCTGCAATATGAACAAAATCTTTTAAACGTAGTACATTAATAAATAATCATCACCAAAAATAGGAAAGCTTTCAAAAGTACTATAGAATATTGTAAAAGGTAGCATGCAAACTAAAATCCTTCTTCATCATCCTAATTAAGAAATTGTCTCCTCAGTATACCTAGTTATAAGAAAGAGCTTCTCCTTTGGTGCATTTGCCACAGTTGCAATTGCAGTCTTTGCCATCCGAAAATGTCATTTGCTTAATTTAAGCCCTGTCTTCTGTGCTGTGTGGTATACTTTATAAGAATAGGGACAGTGTCTGCTTATTTCAGCACACTATCCTCAGAGCATTGTACAGTGCCTGGGTGCCTGATTTGATTTTTCTAAAGCTAGATTTCATCATAGTTATATGACCATCTGTGACTGGTATTTAGGGGAAAAAAAAAAAAAAACTTAGCTCAAAAGTACGCAAATGGCTGCACCCACAATTTAGAGCAGACTCCGCAGACAAAGGCAAATGTGGATGACAGAAATGCACTTTTGACATTGTGACATCAGATGGCTTAAACTGGCTTAAATTAATCAGCCAAGTGTTTCCTTTTGTTTGTTTTGTTTCATTAATTCCCCCACCCCCTCCCCCACGGTTGTATGCATTTACAAGTGAATGGAAACACCTTATGATGGAGGTTGTATATTTTGGGGTGTAATAGTCAACGACACCTGGTTTTTAAAACGTTAAATTGGAATGGAGAATACAGCATTAGAAACAAAAATTGTTGGGCGGGCTGGTTTGCTCAATTGGTTAGAGCCTGGTGCTGATAATACCAATGTTAAGGGTTTAGATCCCCTTACCAACCAGCTGCCAAAACCAAACAAACAAATAAAAAGAAATAGACATTCTTAAAGAAGAATGTAAAGTTTTAAATTTTTTACATGTAAAGAATGTAAAGACGAATGTAAGTTTTTCTTGGCTATAATGTAATATATAATTATTTGCCAACAAACTTTTTATTTGAAGGAATAGTATAAAAATATTCAAGGTTTATTCCTAAAGTTTGTATATAGTATTAGTATAAAATATAATATTTTATGGTTTTTGAACACTGCCACATTATTACATTTAGTCATAATAAACAGGGGAGTGGGTGGGGAGGGAGAAGTTGTGGACTAATGGGTACAAAACTATGCTGTCTGCCCTAAGTGAATCATTCTGCAGTATGTGCATATATTGAAACAACATACTACGCCCACAAATATGTACAAGTATTAAAACTAAAAACAAAATAAAACAAAAAACCCCAAAACAAACAAACAAAAAAAAAAACCACTATGAGCCAGATGTTATTTTTCCTGTTTTAGGGGCAAGGGAGTAGAGGATAGGGGAAGTTAAGGACCTGGTTCACTTAGGAAGTGATAACTTGAGCCTGAGTCTGATCTTTTGATGTCAAGATCAATGCTCTTTCAAGTATGCCAGAGCTGCATCCTGAACAGAAAGCCTGATTCTGTTGGCAATTGCTCCAATTTATGCAGTCGCTACCTAGTCCTCAGTTGTTATTATCTAATCAAAAAGCTCATCCCTCAGCTAAATTTTAGGTTTAAAAGCCTTCGTAGTTTAGAGTGTGGTGCTTCTGAGAAATTTCCAGTTCTGCTGCTGGTCTCTAGTATCAGGCAATGGATTATCTATATACTAAAGGTTTAGTTCCTTAGTTAATTACTGCTTCTTCAGAGCAGCTAGTCAGTGACAGAATCAATCTGAATTCCTTGACTCTTGTTTATTTCCCCAGGTGAAACTCTAAAGGGAAATAGGTGTCTATAGTTACCTCTTTTTCCCCATTGACCAATGAATGTTTTTTTTTTTTTTGGCCTTTTTGAGACCAGCCGCACTGCACTCAGTCAGTGAGCGCTGGGAGCTCACCGGTCATCCCTATATAGAATCCAAACCCGCAGTGGGAGCACTGCTGCACTCCCAGTGCCACACTCTCCCGAGTGCGCCACGGGCTCAGCCCGACCAATGAATGTTTTTTTTTTTTTTTT
>NW_007727927.1:312479-314933 GCF_000696425.1 Galeopterus variegatus | reverse complement strand
TTTTTCCGTGTCCGGCAACGGATCGCAACCCTCAGTGTTGCCCCCGTACCGGACCGGGGACTGGCAACGGGATTGCAACCCTCGGCGTTGCTCCCGCGCCTCGCTCAGCCAGTGAGCGGAACCAGTCTGTATGCGGGATCCGAACCCTCGGGCGGGAGCGCTGCCGCGCTTCCCAAGCGGCACACTATCCAGTGCGCCACCGGGGCCGGCCCCCAATGAATGTTTTAAGGGCAATCAAAATCATTGCAGCCAACTGTTATCTACAGAAGGCACACTAACCTTTCATGTTCCAAAAAAAAAAAAAAAAACCCTGAATACTGCTTCTCTTTTATCATTTTAATTCTTTAGCATAACTCCAGCCATAGTTTCTTTTAATCAAGCAAT
The DNA here is from genome assembly GCF_000696425.1 of Galeopterus variegatus. NCBI lineage: Eukaryota > Metazoa > Chordata > Mammalia > Dermoptera > Cynocephalidae > Galeopterus > Galeopterus variegatus. The sequence goes on along the minus strand of NW_007727927.1, from coordinate 314,549 downwards.
AAATATTTACTCAGTATCTGCTATAAGGCTGGTTCATGTTGTAGCTATAGGAGTGAATCAGAAAAATGTATTCATTGCCTAAAGGAGCTTATATCTAGTGGAGAAATTGTTTCAAAAGCTTGTGACTGCTACTATCGAGATAGAATAACGTGGTAAGAAATGTTTGTTAAGTCTCATATAGCTGGGAATATCCTCTTTGGAAAAAATAATATTTGAATGTAGATCTAAAGAAGAAAATTAAGTAGCTTAGTAAAAATCTGGAAAAAGACGACTTCAAGTAAAAGGTACAGCAAGTATATGTTTCTGAGATAGGAATCACCCATTTAATAATAGATAACTGCATTTAGTTTAAAAAAAAAAAGCGAGCGAAAGGCCGATAATGTTTAAGAACTAGGTAGGAATGTAGGAATAAGACCATGTAGGGCCTCGTAGGCCATCTGAAGGATCATGTTTTATCATGTGAAATGGGAATTAGGGAAGTTATGATATTTTACACTTTCAGGAAGAAAATAAAATCCTTGATGCTGTGTAACAGGTTGACCACATAGGGGAAAAAATAGAGAAAAGCAGATCAGTTAGGAGGCTACTGGTCGTCAAGCAATTATAGAGACTTAAATTAAGATGTTAGTGGCATAAATGCTGAGATGTATTTGGGCATATTTTGGAGACAAATCTGACAGGACTCACTGATGGACTGAATATAGGATGTGAAAAAAAAAAGAAAACAAAATCAAATAAAGGATTTTAGGTATTGCCTGATCTTCGAAGTGAGCAGAAGTGTCATTTACTGGGATGTATAATGTTTGGGGATAAACAGTACATTGTGAGATGGATCTGAATAGTTCTGTGGTGTCCTAGAAGTCTAGGATGCATTCTTAATATTCAAGTGAATTATGCCAAATTATCTGTTATATTTTACTTGTGTGTTGTTCAAGGAGAAGTGTTCTTTGAAGGCATAATCTTGACAGTCATCAGTGTACAGAATGCATATGAAGTTGTGAAACTAGATGAAATCGGTAGAGAAAGAATTTAGAGAAAGCAGAATTTAAAATAAAAAAAAGAGAAAAAAACCAAAGGACCAAAACTTTAATCAGTTAAAATTTAGGGGTTCAGCAAAGAAAAATCAGAAAAGGGAGCTAAGAAAAAGTAACCAGTTGGAAAGAAATGAAACCAATTCAGTATGGTATAGAAGTCTAGAAGCAAAATCATTTTTCTAAATATGAAGGAGTGGTGGGATTCTCCATTCTTCCACAATAATGATGTAGATTGCCCGAGCAAACCATCTGCTGCAAACAGCCAACAATGGCAGTGAAAAGAAAGAAAAAGGACAAATAAACCAATAATCAGATGAGAGAATGAATATAAAACATACAATGCTGAAATAAGATCATGCAGGACCTCATAAGCCTTATGAAGGATTAAATTTTACCATGTGTAATAAGAAGTAGGGGAGTTATGATATGTGAGTCTGATCTACAACCTACAGCAACCTGCTCAGAAAACTAACTCCTTATCTATAAGAAACATCCCAGAAAGCCAGCCTGCTGTAAATCAGACTTGTAGGAAGAAAGACTGCTATCTCTAGTAACAATCCAGGAAGGTAAACAATAACTTCTGTAACAATTGGCCCCAAATGGCCAAGACTAGATTAATAGGCAATAGCTTCCTTAATTTTTATCCATACTTTTAACTGAAGGCCAAGCAGAGAAAGCCAAATAGGCCCTCCTTGCCAATCCTATAAAATGTCCCGCTTCTACTCAGTCTGCCCACAGCTTCCCTATGCCAACTGCCTCCAATCAGGGCATTCCTGAAGCCACCCCCTTTTTCCACTATAAAGCTTTCCCATTCCTTATTCTGACCTTCAGTCTCTGTAAAAATGCAGGTGACTCTGGTTGACCTCCTAGTCTTAGCAAGCTCTGGATAAAGAGCTTTTGCTTGTTCTCATTTAGATTCATTTCCATATAGCAAACACTGCCTTAAATGCATTGGTAGGCCGGAAAGAAGGAAAAAATAAATGAAGCACACTAAGTTATTTAATCCAGGCTGGCCCGGTGGCGCACTGGAGAGTGT
>NW_007727927.1:303074-312186 GCF_000696425.1 Galeopterus variegatus | reverse complement strand
CTGGATAAAGAGCTTTTGCTTGTTCTCATTTAGATTCATTTCCATATAGCAAACACTGCCTTAAATGCATTGGTAGGCCGGAAAGAAGGAAAAAATAAATGAAGCACACTAAGTTATTTAATCCAGGCTGGCCCGGTGGCGCACTGGAGAGTGTGCCACTTGGGAGCGTGGCGGCGCTCCCGCCAAGGGTTTGGATCCCATGTGGAGACCGGTTCCCGCTCACTGGCTGAGTGCGGTGCGGGTGCAACACCGAGGGTTGTGATCCTGTTACCGGTCAGTAAAAAAGACAAAAAGGAAAAAAAAAAAAGTTATTTAATCCATTGAGATAAGGAGAACAGCAAATGGAATTCCATCTAGAGAAAATTGGCCATATGATTTTGAGCTTTGTTTTTCTGTGACATCAGAGGGTACAGGGAACATGAGACAAGCTAAGGCTCATTCAGCATAGGAATTCTAAGAGAATAACATTTTAATAAAGATGGCACACCTTCATTATTAGTGTAGAAGTGAACTGTAATTAAACTCCTCTTCCAAGACTCTGCAAAGAAAAATGTACATCTGGAATGTTGATGAGGCCCAGCTGAACAATACTGAGGAAAGCAGCAATCCTCCACAGCCACGTGAAGATGAGAGTGGATCAACCCCATCCACATCGCCCACGCTAGCCTTGGCACCTGGGTAACTTCACGTTACTGAGTCTACCTACATCTTATTAGCTTTAAGCCATTGCATTTTGAGCCTCCTTTTTACTACAATACAGTCTTCACTCTCATTAGGCAGTCTTCACCTTACTGCATCAGACCTGACTCTCATTTCTAATGCAATTGTTTTCAAAATGTATTATTTGAACAAAATATTCTGTGATTAGATAAGTCTCTAGTATTCAGAGATCAACAAAACTATCTTGTATATAGGTCTTCTCATATACTTGGATATAATATAAAATATTTTCTGTGGTCTCCAAGACAAAGCATATATCAAACTTATTTTCCTGTCAAATGATTTTTTAAAGACTATCACACTAGTCCTTTATCACAGGACAAGTGCTTTGAGTGATAAACTCTTAGAAATACATTTGTGCTTTCTAGAATCTGTGAATTAACAGAGATCTTATTTACTATGAAATTTACTGTTTCCACTATTTTGTTCTATTCTTTATTAAACCATGTAGGATCCCCAGTCCTCCCCCAACCCCTCCCTGCTTTCTTTCTACATCCTGATGAAAAATCACAGAGTGACTTGATCCCTCTGTGAACCAGCTGGATGCAAGTTTCAAACCAGCAGACTTGAACATTCTCAGGCACTGATAAATGTGTTTGGATTATTGCTCCAAATTCTGAAAGAAACTAGCCCTGGCCCTAAGCCAAACTTCTTAACCCTCATATAAACTCCATACCCTGACCCCCTCACTGTGGACATATCTAGGTAGAAAATCTCTTTTCCCTCACTGTTCAGCTCAAGGAGGATATGTTGCAGTGCTCTGTATGTGAGTTCTCCTAATAAGTGCTTTGGACTAATAACCCTGGTGTTTAGTGCTTCTTTCTTGGGCATACCACCTCTTCTGCTATCATTTTTGGGACAATTCCACACATTCAGTGGGACAAACAAAACCTACTCCTTTCATCTTGTATTTAACATCTTCCTTGAATTTTCATTTTTTTCCAATTAAGTAGCCCACAAATTCCCAAGTCTAAGATGCCAGTAAGCAACTATGAACAGTAATGTAATCATGTAATCTGAAAACAAAAATGGTACCTCATCTCTTTGCTCATTTCAGCCACAATGCTTCCTTCCTGTTTTTGGAATACACCGCTTGTAGAGTAACAAGACAGTGACAGTACTATTTCCCCTGCCAGGAACACTCTTCACTAGATGACTTCAAATCCCACATCTTCAAGCCTCTTGGCCTACACCTTCTTATCTGAGAGGCCAGAGAAGCAACCCATTGAGGATATAATTCTCCACTGAGCCTTTTCTATTATCCCTTACCCAGCTGACTTTTCTTTGTGAGGCTTGCCATCCCATAACAGATATAAATGCACTTGTGTATTTCGCTATTGTCCTTTTCCCCACATACTAGAATGCATGCTCAAGAAAAGCAGGTGTATTTTCTGGTCTGTTCATGTTATATTCCAGCACCCAGAATCATGCTTGGCACAAAGTAGGTTTTCAATTAATATTTACAGAATGACTAAGTTAGTCATGGCCAATATCAAACCCCCTATGTGGGATTTTGTGGATGAGGTATCCCTAGATATAGTGCCATTTATGGTTTACTTGTTCCTGCTGAAGGCATACATTTGTTGGAAGATACTATATATGGGGAAATTTATGAGCTATATATATGTATAAGCTACATATACTTATGATTAATTTGTTAATTTTGAAGAATCTCTTTTATGCTGAGTAGTGGCTGAATGAATTTTAGTGCCAATACTAACTGTGATTTTAAGATTTTTCTTGAATGCTGATGGAATGTAGCTGACATTAATCATCTTTACTGACCTAGATTACAAACTGCACAGAAAAAAAAAAAACAGTTTGCATATTCAGGATATAAATCCAACTATCTAGTGATAATATTGTGGAGAATTTCTCCTCATATTTAAACCAGACTTCTTCAGGCTCCAGCTGGAAAGGAAAGTTTCTGCTGAGTCTCTTTAGGAGGCCCATTAGCCCATCTGTGTGTGCTGGCATAAATAAAAATCTGTGGATGGCTACCAAACCAAACCTGACATTTGTGCAGGAGGAGACTAGGGAGTCCTTGTCTCTGGTTTGTACTGCCAAGAGGGATGAATGAAAGAAGTCAGAACAGGAAGGCAGGTGCCAAACTGCTTACACAGCCTGCTAGAAGATGCTCCTTGTAAAATATCCATGATAGAGAAGAAAGTTAGAAAACTTCAGTGAGGTATGTATGTTCAAGGGTAAAGCAATTTAATTTATTCTTTCACAGAAGGATTTTCACTTCACTGCTGTGAATATAGTGGTGAGCAAGGCTAACGAAGCTACTGCCCACATGGAGTTTATATTCTAAAGGAGAGGGCCAGATGATTAAACAAATCCACATTGCATCCAATAACAACAGATGAAAAAGAATAAAACAGAGTGTTGGGATAAAGAGTGAGTGAAGGAAGAGAAAAACTATTAAGAACCAGAGTGGATAGTCCTTTCATAGGTGAAGATTCATTCACAGGACTCAAAGGACACAAAGAAACATTCTTATTAAGAGAGGAAACAGCTAGTGCAAAGGCCCAACCAAATGCAGGGGCCAATTTAGCATGTTCTCTAAAATGGCGATTTGACCATAGAATTGAGAGGGTGGACATTATGAGATAACATTAGGGACTACACAGGAGTCAGATCAGGTAGCAAAATATGGTGTTTAGATTTCATTCTGACAGTGATAGAATATGCTTGCAATATGCAAAGCAGGGAAGGTACTGCAGTTAGCTAAGAAGCTGTGAGACCAAGTGATAGTGGCAGCTTGAGCTAGCATGGTGGTGGTAGGGACAGCACAGAGTAGACACTTTCAGAATATGTTCCAAAGATGGTGTTGATGAGACTTAAAGTGAGATATTTAGGTGAGAGAGATATATGAGAGATGAAAATTAGAAATGATTCCTACATTTTTGGCCTGAACAACCTGTGCAGGAATAAGAGCAGCGATGGGGTGGACATGAAGGCATCTGCTTTGGCCATCTTAATTTTGAAATCTCAATTATGTATTCAAGTGCAGATGTCAAGTAGACCATTAGATATATGCATCTGGAATTCTTCTGAGAAATATGAGCTACAAAGGCAAATTTGAGAGTCACTTTGCAAGGATGGAATCTGTAGATAGAGAATTAGAGAAAATCACTCACACAGAATGCACAGAGTGAGGAAAGGGGCAGAAAGAAGAAAAGCGAGAAGAGAGGAGAATAAAAGAGAGAAGCAGGCTGAGAACAGTCTTGGGTCACTTCAACATTTAGAAGCATGATAGAAAAGGACGGAACAGTAAAGGAGACTGAAAGGCTGTGCTTGGGTGTGCTAGCATTGATTGTTTTATTCTGCCTTTTAAGGTGGGGAACACCAGAGATGGGAATGGCCTAGGATGTAGGCTCTAACTGATTACGTGGGAGAGAAAGGGAATAATTACAGGGTGGAGGCCCTTAAGCAGGTAACGTGGGACAAGACCCATAGTGAAAGTGAAGAGATTAACCACTGCTTAAAATCTGAGACACATCATCCTTTGTAGTAGGAAGAAAGGCAGGTGTATAGGTACACAGGCATTTGCAATGACAGATGTGGTAGGGAGAAGGCCAAAGAGTTTTCATCCAATTGCTTCTCTTTGCAAAGTATGAGGCAGGTGATCAGCTGAAAACTGTAAGTAAATGTTGGGAAGAGGGTGATGGTTTGCATTTACAATAGTGTTGAGTGGACTGGAAAAGCAAAAGCAGAGAAATGATCTTTTGGGAAGAAACCAACTAGCAATTGTTCATAGGCAATGGTAAGGGCCTACATGCCATGTTCTGTCAGAATGATCAGTGTATTCTTCAGGTGCGGTAGGTTGACACTAACTATATATGATTCCAGAGAACCGAGGCTCTGCCATTCTCAGAGAAATTTTAAGTGACGAGTTCATTTATCACTAAAACTTAGAATAGTTCTACACCAATCCTGGAGTCAAATAGTAGCTCCTCCACTCCACAGCAGGAATTAAAAAAAAAAAATCATATCAAACATAATACGTTATTCACTAAAGATATAAGCTACAGACTAAAAAGCAAAGAAATGAAAACTTAGCTGTTTGGAATTTATCTTATTAAAGCAAAGCAAGTAATTGGAATACTTCAAATACATCCATTCTGTCATGTTTTCGTAAGTAAAGATACTTTAAAATGATGATTCTTGTCATCTTCAAATGACTTTGGCCAAGGCAAAGATCTCACAGGTCACTGTATCATTTTCTCATTTTCCTTGGCCATCACTAATGATGTAGTGAGAAGAAACAGATTTTAAATCCATAGGGATCTGGATTCAAGCACAAGCTACATTGTATGACCCACAATAAGATGGTTAATCTCACTAACCAATGCACCCCTATTGGTTTTCTCGTGGATATTTGGGGGATAATAGCATCGACATGGTGGTGTGAAAAGTGTTAATGTGTGTAAAACATCTGGTATATTATAGGCACAGTATAAGCCCTTAGTAAATGGCTACTATCACCACTGTCAATACGATTGTAGTTACCATTACTCAAATTACTGTAATTGTATGACTTAAAAAAACAAAAGTTACTGAAGAAATAGCTTTTTATAAGCAATGACTATATGAGTAAAGTATTAATTTCTATAAAAATAGATACACACACATGCACCTACACATATAGCCAAAATAAAAATATCAACAAAAGATGAAATGGTATTATAACTGTCTTTAAATTTCTGCATCCTACCATTTGAACACAGATTATACATTGCAAAATGCCACACTAAGTTAACATATAATACATACTGCACTAAATAATAGATAAGCAAATAAAACTCTTTCAACTATCCTTGTATGCACTATTCCACTGACACTTAATAAAGCTAAGTTGACTTGCACAAAAATAAATAGCTACATACTTATGTTAGGTAGCCAGACAAATTTTTTAAAAAGTGTTATCTTTCCCCAAAGTGTGGGGCAACAGTATATTCTTAGTTGAATACTTTTTATAAATTTTGACATAGCTTTTTAATTGTTGAAATATCATTGAGAAATGTATCAAAAAATCTTCCATTTATATAAAACAAATAAAAAATGATCTTTCACTTAGCAATCATCCAAAATTAAGGAATTTCCAGAAAGAGAAGCAGCATTTCTTTTTAAATTGAACATGTGGCTGCAGTGTTCATTCTAGATCACAGACTGTCATTTATCTTGTGATATGTTAGCCAAATGTTATAGAAAACCTTCCTTTACTGCTTATTTCAATATGACTTAATTTTACTGTCAAATCAAAAATTTTAAATTGCAAATTAGGATATTATTTTGAAGGCAATATTCAGGGAAATTTGTAGAGAAATGAGCAGAAGACCACATGTGTTTTGTTAGAAAAAGGCAAAACAATCTCTTTTCCATTTTTATTCATCATAGCTGTGGGAAAGAATAAACACAAAGATCAGGAAAAAACTAATTTTGTTTCAAAGAAACCACAAAGTTGTATTAACTGTTGGTCTTTAAGAAAAAGTTTAGTCTCATGAGATACCACTACACACCTATTAGAAGGACCAAAACCTATAACAATGAAAATAACAAAACCTGACTAGGAAGTGGAGCAGCAGGAAGTCACATTCAGTGCTGCTGGGAATGCAAAATTGTACAGCCACTTTGAAAGACAGATTGGTAATTTCTTGCAAAACAAACATACCCTTATTGTATGATCCAGTATGTGGATTGTACTCCTTAGTATTTGCCCAAAGGAATTGAAAACTTATGTCCACCTCAAAACCTGCACAAAGACATGTATAGCAACTTTAATTCATAATTACCAAAACTTGGAAGCAACCAAGATGTCCTTCGGTAGGTGAACAGATAAACTCTGAAACATCCTGACAAGAGAATGCTTTTCAGCACTAAAAAGAACTGAGCTATCAAGCAGTGAAAAGACATAGAGGAAACTTAAATGCAGATTACTAAGTGAAAGAAGCCAAATTGAAAAGGCTTTATATTGCATAATTTTAGCAATATGACATTATGAAAATGGAAAAACTAGAAAATACAGTAAAAATTTCAGTGGTTGCTAAAGGTTGTGGGTGGATACATGCCATTATGCATTTATGAAACCCACAGAACATACAACACCAAGAGTGAACCCTAATGTAATTTACAAACTTTGAGTGACACGATGTCAGTACAGGTTCCAGCTGTAACAAATGTACCATTCTGGCGGAGGATGTTGGTAATGGGTGAGACTTTGCATGTGTGGGGCTGAGGGGTACATGAGAAATTTCTATATCTTCCTCTCAATTTTGTTGTGAACCTAGAACTGCTCTAAAAAACATAGTCTTAAAATTAAAAAAATAAAAAGAGAGAAGTTCAGCATCAGAGGTCAATGGTTACAAAGACTACAGGTAAAAAATATTTACTACATATGGTTTGAATTGAGAATTTCAAGTATTTTTCAGGTTAGAGTAATATAGTGGGACTAAAACTAACATCACCTCTCAAAGAATTTAAATTACATAGAATAGTCAAAACTGTCGACTAATGAAACTCAAATTACTTTTTTGATGAACTAGGAATGCTTATTTCTATTTCTAACATATTAGCATAAAGATTTGCTAAAGAAAACTTTATAAAATCTTACTAAAATAACTTTTTGTGTTATTATCATATGAGATATTTATCTTGAAAAAGCGGGGTTTTTTTCACATGGCCAAGATCAAAAGGTGTGAAATGGATGCTGATGGTACCACCTTGAGGTGAAAGAAACAGCACATACTCTTTGGTTTCATCTTCGAGTGTTAAATTAATCACTGTGGCAAGAAGGGAGAATAATCCCATTTGCTTTCCAACCAGTTCCCAAAGTTGGATAAGAGGTAATGTCAATGACACCCAAAGTGCACGACAGGGAAGAGACAACTCCATATCCATGCTACAATTTTCCACTTGAGTTTGTGTCTTAAAAGTCCCACTTTTACCCATCTCTAACTCAAGTTTGAGTATCTTACTCATTCTAGATCAGAAAATTACTCTTGGAATTGCAAAACATATTCCTCAGCACCACTAACATCCCTGCTCCATGCCCCAAAAGTATAAAACAGAGAAAGTTAGTGTATAAGTGATGAAAACGGTCCCACTGCCTATGACCTAAAATACATCTTTGGAAAGTAATTTCAAACTTCTAAAGTGTCTGACCTCAAACTCACAGTAATCAGTAATTAACTGTAATGGTTCACATTGAACTTCTTCTGACTTTCCTTTTTGTCATTTTTTCGTGACCGGCAACGGATCAAAACCCTCGGTGTTGCACCCGCCCCTCGCTCAGCCAGTGAGCGGCCGGTCTGTATGTGGGATCCGAACCCTCGGCGGGAGCGTCGCCGTGCTCCCAAGCGGCGCACTGTAGCAGTGCACCACCGGGCCGGCCCAAAAATATGGATATCTTTAATTTAGAAAAAAAAAAAAGTCAGCCATAACTTGGCTAATTATGGTTTCTTTTAATTTTGTGAAGCTGATGAGACATAGTATATACAAACATCGTTCTAAAAGCTTCTACTGAGAAGCTACTCTTTCCTTCTGAAATTTGAAAGCTAACCGAAGAGATTGGAGAAAGCGCTTGTGTTTGTCCTGCATCCACAGATATTCAGCAATGTTGTCTTCGCCTGCAGAGCTCCCCGGGGTGGAAGGTACTAAGAATCATAAAAGGACTTCATGGCAGTGGGAAACAAGATGAAATTCTGGCTTCTGAAGAACAGCCTAAACTTATTCTGGTGCCAACATTGGTAGAAAGGAACTTGGTATTACATAGCTGCTAGTAATCGAAAGCACTTTATGAGGCACCNTGGAATTGCAAAACATATTCCTCAGCACCACTAACATCCCTGCTCCATGCCCCAAAAGTATAAAACAGAGAAAGTTAGTGTATAAGTGATGAAAACGGTCCCACTGCCTATGACCTAAAATACATCTTTGGAAAGTAATTTCAAACTTCTAAAGTGTCTGACCTCAAACTCACAGTAATCAGTAATTAACTGTAATGGTTCACATTGAACTTCTTCTGACACGTAGGCAGAGGCACCAAAGGCCAAATAATCGTGATATTGACTTGACTGTCACTTTCTTTGAACAAATGAGGGGGGAAAAACAAAAACTAAAAAAGCAAAAAACTGATCAAGGGCAATGCTTTTAGGATGAGATGTTCTTGATTGATTTGGCTGCAATATCTACAAAATATTATATGGCTAATACTTGGATCAAAGGTTTACATTTTGCATGGGATATTACTGAAAATCCTGGCATAGACTTGAGTCAAGAATATGTGTTTCAAAAAGGGGTGAGTTGATTAAGAGAGAAAGAACCTTTATGCAAATTACTTAATGGAAAAAATGAAATCATACTATAGAAAAAGGATTTGGATAGTGGG
>NW_007727927.1:292520-302551 GCF_000696425.1 Galeopterus variegatus | reverse complement strand
ATGCAAATTACTTAATGGAAAAAATGAAATCATACTATAGAAAAAGGATTTGGATAGTGGGCTATTCATTTAACATGAATATGCAATGTAATGCTTCAGGCAAAAGGAACATTGGGGCTCATGTTTGGAGGTATAATAGAGGTATTACATAATGAATAAAAGAGATTATTTTTTCAGAAGAACATTATTGTGTGCAATTCTCAAGCACATATTTAAAAAATAGTTGTTAAATTGGAGAGAGTCCAAATATGAACGATCAAAATGATATAAAGTTTAAAAAACCCGACCCTTAAGTAAAGCTAACATAATTGCTTTTGTATTTCCCATGAGAGACACTGAGGGGCTTTATGGACTGTCTGTTGTACTGGAAAGAAAAGACTAGATTTGGGGCAAGGGACCTGCTTTAAGTAGTCATTTTGGGTCAATAAACAATTGTCTGTAATGACAAAGTAGGAAGAACGTCTTGTTTAATTGGAACAGAGGGGTTTGTAAATTGCTTTCATCAAAGGCATATACATTTAGAAAAAACTAAAACTAAAACTAAAAAGAAAATGTTTACTTATAAGAAAAAATTGGAAATAAATCAGTGTTAGGGCAAAAAATCTGTGATATTCCATAAACATTTAAAATATGGATATCTTTTTTTTTTCCTTTTTGTCATTTTTTCGTGACCGGCAACGGATCACAACCCTCGGTGTTGCGCCCGCCCCTCACTCAGCCAGTGAGCGGCCGGTCTGTATGTGGGATCCGAACCCTCGGCGGGAGCGTCGCCACGCTCCCAAGCGGCGCACTGTAGCAGTGCACCACCGGGCTGACCCAAAAATATGGATATCTTTAATTTAGAAAAAAAAAATAAAGTCAGCCATAACTTGGCTAATTATGGTTTCTTTTAATTTTGTGAAGCTGATGAGACATAGTTTATACAAACATCGTTCTAAAAGCTTCTACTGAGAAGCTACTCTTTCCTTCTGAAATTTGAAAGCTAACTGAAGAGATTGGAGAAAGCGCTTGTGTTTGTCCTGCATTCACAGATATTCAGCAATGTTGTCTTCGCCTGCAGAGCTCCCCGGGGTGGAAGGTGCTAAGAATCATAAAAGGACTTCATGGCAGTGGGAAACAAGATGAAATTCTGGCTTCTGAAGAACAGCCTAAACTTATTCTGGTGCCAACACTGGTAGAAAGGAACTTGGTATTACATAGCTGCTAGTAATCGAAAGCACTTTATGAGGCACCCTGCCAGAATTCATATAGACAGGGGGAAAATAACTTTTATTCAATTTATGAAATTTCACATTGCTTTTCCCCAGTAGCACAAGAGGCAGAAATGAGATAGAGTGATGAATTATGATCCCAGGTAGGAAGGGGTTATTCATGGGCTCTCTGATAGTGGGACTTGGCAGGAGATGGAAAAGCCCCAAACAGGCTTATATTTTACCCCCTTTCTATACACCTCTCCTCTGCCTCATGAAGCACACGCAAAAGGCCAAGTGATTTCAGTCATATGAAAAATGTGGCTATCTCCTAGAACTGCGTTTTTAAGATATGTGGCATGCTTTGTTGAAATGTATTTTGGAATGCTGACTTTGGATGTAGCCACAATAAGTTATTTATTGCTTTGAAAATGTATTCACATCTTTTAATTCATAGTCAACATTCTTTAGTGATATTTCCTTACTTTTAAGAGATATGACTTTCCATGAAGGGAGGAAATAAATGTGTGTGTTTTGGGGGCATGGAGTTGAGGCGAGGGAAGTCTTTAAGAAACAATAGTCCTATAAAAATATAAATATGACCATAATGGAACCTATTTCATAGCAAAAGAATTCTGGTTGGGGAGTCAGCATTTTGGGATGGTTTGGAGGAGAGATAGACATGAGTTTGAATCATGTTTGGGCCACTTATGGGCTATGTTACATTAAGCAAATTGTTAAATTTCTCTCTCAGTGTTCTTACCTATGAAATTTCTCTCTCAGTGTTCTTACCTATGAAATGGGGATAAGAATACCAGCATCAAAAGTTGAGAATCAGTATTAAATAACAGGCTGCAAAGCATTTGGAGTGCAATGTTGGCATATGACAAGACCTTAAGAAATGGTGGTTATGATTTATACTATTATTATTATTATTACTATTATTTACAATTAAAGCTGTTCAGGGTAGACATCTTTGGAAGCAAGAAGCTCATAAATTTAGGGGTTTAGTGACCTAAAATAAATCATGCTATCTTCTAAAGAAGTCTTACAAATGTCTTTAATCAAGATTTCCAGGCTGCCAACCAGATTTTTTAAGAAAACATGATCAATAAAAGTCATTTCATTCACTTGACAAATAAAGGACCTTGAATGGATTTTGCAACATTTGAAAGGCAGAACTGAGAGCAAAACGCGGCTACTGAGAAGTTCACCCTCAACACATCATAAAATATTGGGAGACTTTACGGTGAAGCCCCGTTCTTCTCACTGGCGATCTCCTCTGCCCAGGGAGGAGACTGTGCAATTAAAAAAATAAATGTATGTTCAAAATATTATCTAGTCAAATTAGATTGAAAAGAGGGAAAAGGAGAGAGAGAGAGAGAATGATAAGGCTTGAGAAATTCTATTAGTATTAAAAATAGTCCTTCAAAGAAATAAGTTTTTGTCTAGTTGTAAGAATTTGTGAAATAACTGATTCTTGGTTTCAAGTAATCATTGTCCCAAGCATATTAGATACATGTGCATTTCTTTCACTGCTAATAAGGAACATTCATTCCCCCCCACACACACATTTGTACCAAAAATGCTTCTAATAAAGGCTATGCATAGCAATTAGCAACTTTTTTTTCCTTACAGCCCAGTGATATGGTGTTAACTTTATGGAATAAGTTTCTGTCAGATTAACCAGAAGACCTTAAAAAGCTTTGCAAAATAAATCAATTTCACTGTATATATTAGCAATGCATCCAAAGATTGCAGGAAAATGTTGTTTCTACATATTTAGATAAAATGGTATGGTGGGTATTGAGGCTAAGTGATGTCTCAAATACCTGCTTGAAATGGTAGTGGGTGTGTTTGGAGGGCCTGATTTACATAGAAACTACCTCAACTCTCTAATTAAATTTGTCTATATGTTTTTCTCTAAAAGACAGTGAGATCCATGTGTTCTGATTCCAAAAAATATAACATTTTTTTTTAACTGAAAAATGTAGGTTTCTTTTACAGATCAGGCCACAGGTTATAAAGTTAAAACAAAACAGCACTTTTGAAACTAGCTATACCAGCTGACTGAACTTGCTATATCAGCCTTTTCAGTCCATTCTTCTGTTCGTTCGGCATGGTAGATGGTAGTAGGAAAAAAACTTTTCTTTATCATTTAAAACTATTTTGTCTTCTTAGAGAAATGTGATTTTTAATTCTTCATGCAGGTTCAGATAATATAGGGCATTACTGAGTAGGATAAATAAGTGGCTGAACAAGTTAGAAATTTTTTGGTTCTATGTAGAAACAGAAACAGAAGAATACAGGGCAATTAAAGTAAACATGCTTTTAGCATAATTCACTCATGCATATGTATTTATCAATAAATGTTTTATATAAACACACATATATACACATACATATATATATATATATATATATACACATATACACACATGCACGAATATTTAAGTGTATTTTGCATTTCTAGAGTTACTTCTGTCTTAAATTTTTAATTATGTCTTCTTTATTTGAGACATGTTTTGGTAATTAGGGTTGAAAGATGGTATTGATTTGGCACAAAGTGACACATTTTTGTCTCTTGAAAATTACCAAGATATCCTTAGGAAAAAAGAAACAAACAGTTTTTCCAAATTTAGGAAAAGAAATTTACTCCTAGTCAGGCTAAATTTTGCCTAAGTCAAAATGAATTCAAATTTCCTAAATTGTCCTCTGTGGAGCCCTTTCCTTCTCTGGGTTTCTTAGGAGCCCAGTAACTTTCCGATTTCCCTCCTCTCAGAACCTGCCTCATTTTGATTTTGTATCCTGAGATAAAATAATAGAGAAGAATATGGCCTTATGACCATGACACATGTGTTGTATAGTCACTTCTGTCACTAACTAGTGGTTTGGCTTTTGACTGGGACTTCAAATAAACATTACAGTATGAATAACAATCATGCTATGTGTGCAGTCTAAATATAGCCCAATTCCTGACATTTTTAATTTAATTTTTTTCAAAATAGAGAATCATGGCTCTTTTTCAGTTCAAAAAAAAATTTTTTTGTTATTTTAAATCTCCTTAATACTTCTTACTTATATTTTATTAACATTTCTTCTATTCTTGTCCTCGTTTTTGTTTTCATTTTAGACAACTGTTATTCAGCATGGTTATTCCCTTCGAAGCCACAGGCTCTTCTAAACAGATGATTATTTTCTTCTATGTCAGAAGTTGGAATATCCCTTCCACCATTTGAATTATCTTGTAAGGTCAAGTAAATATGAATAAATAATAGCCATTGGCAGATTGAAAAATGGTGTTTTCTTTAGTTACCTATTGACAGTGCAATTGGAAATCTGGGACCTCTCTACTGAGGAATGTCCCAAGAGGTCTCTGTGCTCCCAGAAACAAACCAGAAGAATGGGCTTCAACCCATACCACAGCTGCTTCCTCTTGTTCTATCTGAATTGGCGCAAAGAGCCAGCCTCTCACAAAATAAATCCTATGTGTAAAAAAAAAGCAATGTGAAAAAAATATAAGAAAGATAACAACAAAACCTCTGGGTGTGCTAGAATTTATTTTCAGATCTTCTCATGTAAAACCTAAAACCAATTTATTTTCAGATCTTCTCATATAAAACCTAAAACCGTAGACCAACCTGGAGAGAAAGTATCCTGACCACATTCACACAGAAGTTGTCAAAGCCACATTCTATTCGCGAGTGGTACTACTGTGTCAAACCTCAGCTGGGCCTCTAGAGTCCATCCTGCCCCAGATCAGCAGATTAGACAGAATTTAGTCTAGGGGCTAGCAGTTTTCTCCATTTACAACATCAAGTTGACTTAATGAACTTAGGGTTTGCTCTGTAGACTTACCCATTATGGATTTAGGAGCAAGGGAGGAGAATAAAAGTCTCAATTTGATTTCTAGGCAGAAACTTCATTCTCTAATCTAGTTTACAAACAAACAACAACAACAGAAACAAAACAAAACAAAAAAAACCTATTGTGAGAATTTTTAAGATGTGTGGCAACTAAATGGAAATTGTACTTTTTTTTCCCCCCAATTTCCTAATTATTTTTGAATGAATTTCCATTTACATCAAGAAAATTGTTGGTAAAAGGAGTGAGGAAGAGTGAAGCATTAGGACAGTTCAGTGAGGAACAGTGAAGCATTAGGACAGTTTTCACTTCCAGAATATTGCACAACTTTAACAAGACAAAATGCCTCCCCTCTTTCGGAATAGGCTAGCCTGATTCTTCCCTTCTCCTCGGCTTCCTGCCTACATCTGAAACAGAAGGGGGCCTGCTCTGACACTTGGCCATCTCAGAACAAATGGAAAGCAGGGACTATTTTCTCTACATAGTTGTTCCTTTTCTTTTCTTTTCTTGTTCATGTAATAAATTATAAGCCACTGGTCCATTAAATAATAAAGTGATATTCAGTCTTCCATTTGGATATGTATCCACGCATATAGTTCTAATGGTCTGGACCCGTAAGGAGGAAAGACGAATACTAGGTTTGTAGATCTCCTGGTCCCTGTTTTAATGCTAGATTAATACTGTTATAGTTTGTTATAGATCCTTTCAACTATAAGTTTTAAAAATGTATTCTCCTGTAAGTGCTGAGGTCACAGCCTACATTGTTTGGAGCCAATAAACAGAACTAACAACTGCCTTTGATCATTAAAAAAAACCCCAGATACACAAAACTACTTCTCACTTGTTTTAAAGCTCAGCTGTTGGCCAATATGAGTAGGTCAAGAATCTTATCTGGTTATCTTTATTCTATAGACTGAATCTTTATGTCCCCCCCCATCCCCAAATCATATATTGAAACTTAATCCCCAATGTGATAGTATTTTGAGATGGGGCTTTGGGGAGATGATTAGATAATGAGGGTGGAAGCCTTGTGAACAAAATCATTGTCCTTACAAAAGAAGTCCCTGAGAGATCCCTGCCCCTTCTACCACGTGAAGATACGAGGAGAGGATCTGACCTATGAACCAAGAAGCAGGCCCGCATCAAACACCAAATCTGCTGGTGACCTTGATCCTGGACTTCCCAGCTTCCGAAACTGTGAGAAAGAAATTTCTATTGTTTATGCCATCCAGTTTATGGTATTTTATTATAGCAGTCTGAATAGACTAAGCCACTTTACATGCTTTTTTCATTTAAAGCAAATAAACAAAAATTTAAAATGTGCTTTTTAAATTACTTCTATTTAAATTACGATTCTCTACCTCTTGATTCAAAACCCTATTATAAAAACATGTATATTATTAGAATCACCCTAATCCCTAAAGATATTGCAGTACACAGGAGCTACCATTATCAAATGTTAATTATGATACATATGGAAAAATTGAATATATGTGTCAGATTTCTCATAAAGTATCTCTAAATATGTTCAGTGTAAAGTTAGAAAGCTGTCTAGACTCTAGAGGCCAATCTTTATTTCTCAATATGAGCAAATAGTTTTTTGCTCAGCTTTTAATGTATTCTTGGAATATTCTTATTAATTTGGGTTTTTATTTTACATATATGTATGCGCTTTATTTCTGAAACTTGTACTTTGTGATTATATTAGTTTTTATTTAGCCCATGTATACATTTTTAAAATTTGTTATAAAGATTTAGAGAACTTTAAAAGATGAAATTTAAAGGAGGTCTTGCTTCGGTTGCTAGGGTATCTATCCCCAAGGAAAATGGCCCATGCACATGCTTGGGCCCATGGATGCACAAACATGTGCATGTATGCCTAAACACACACACATCACACGCATAAACACACAGTCCATTAGTTTTATTCTGATGAAAGTATATGGGATGTTTTGTTAGCAGCTATAGAATCCTCCCCCAGTTGTCAAGGGACATTTCTGATATTAATATAATGCACTAAGTTGGCTTGTACTGGGATAAATACTAAGGTACTTTAAAGCCCTTTGTTTCTCTGCCAAGAACACATGTTCCTGTCTTTTTCAGCAATCCCCGTAGAAAAGAATTAATTCCAGACAGCTTTGAGCTATTCACGCCAACACCACAGGCACTAAAGGAAGCAGCTTTCAGGAGAATGGTTACCTCTATCCTCACCTTAATGATTTTTCTTTTGGATCAATGTTTATGTGTTTTGGATGTCTGTGTGCAGAGTATTTATTAAGTAGACTGTAAAGACTAGGGATAGCACCTGCTTGGTCTGTTGATCACTTGTATTAATGTGTTAAAATACAACAAATCTTGTTTCAAAAAATATTCCAAAAGCTTTTCACATAAACTCTGATTTGAATATTGCCAAATTCACATCACTAAAATTTGAGATTCCTTTTCCAGTTGAAAATTTATTTAGATTGCTTATCACAATGGTACTTAAACTTGACTTTTTCTTAAAAACAAGTCTTATTTTTATTTTTATTTCTTACTTTATTTTTGTCCTATTTACATGTCACTGAATTGAGAATTATGTCTTGAATATTATTTTATATAGTGAGGTTTCTCTCATTATGCTTTCTGATACCCATTCTCCTTCCCCTAACATTGAGGCAGCTTGATATAAGAAGCACTGTTCTGAAGGGGAAGGGGAATTGTATCCTAGATTTAAAAAAAAAAAAAGAAAAGACATACTCAAAAGGCAAGTACAATAGTCTAATTGTGTATGTGTGTGTGTATGTTTCTATTAGCAGAGACAGTCATGGGAAAACTATAAGAACAAAGATTTTCTGAATACGAAAACTTTGTGTTTAAGTATCATGAGTTAAACACCTACAGGAAGTAAGGTTGAATAGATTCTAACCACACAGTGATAAAAAAGCTAACCTTGCCTATGGGGTGTGAATGTTATCCCAAAGAGATGATGGTGAGCTTGTGTGGCCCTGAAGTCTTGCCTCATCAACAAGCATTCATGAGACAAACCACCCTATCTTGACTTAGTCATCACTGCTGCTATGTGCTTTTCATGCACTATGTGTTCTCCTGCACTGATGTTTGCACCCCTCTGGTGGCCAGCTCGCTCTCTGAACTCCTGTTCTCTGGTGGGTGAGTGAGTTGGGGTGGACAGCACATCTGGAATTTTTGGTTACTTTTAAGGATAGTAAGGTGTGCCTTAGTTGTCGCAAATGTGCTCAAGCCCATACTAAATCGACTCACAGCGTCTCTGAGCTCTTCCCTGCAAATGAGGCACATATCCTACATCCTCTTGGCTTTGAGGCTCTCTGAAACAATCTCAAATTTTGAATGCTCCATTTCCATGACTGGGACCTGACTTCAGGTCTAGGAGCCCTCTAAGTAGTTCTCTTCCAATTATATGTCAGGATTCCCTTTTTGGCTTTTTGTTTGTTTTTTAGTGTCCGAGCAGTTGCAGATGAATATATTTGTAAAATATAAATAAGTTATTAGCAAAATGAAATTTAAAAAGGACATTTTACATCTCATGGATGCCTGCATAAGAGTCAGGATTGCCATACCAACCTGCATCACGGTGCTAATAAGGGCGGTACCGGAGGTGCCCACAGCCCCTGGGCCCCATCGGTGCTTGAGAGGTTGACTTTTCTCTGTACCCTTTGCCTGAGGCCCTTCTCTGCTCTGTCAGTTCCTGGGGTATCAGAGAACTAACATTTCCCTGCCTTTGCCCAGTTGTCTCAATTAAAGGTCAATGACAGTTTGTGTATCATAAATATTTTCACTTTTATGTGTCATGAGGAAACTTCTGAGGTGCATTGTTACAAATCCCCAGAATTCCCAAGAAGGAAAAACTCATTACACACATTAGTGACCTTCTTGATACCCATCTGTTTATTGGTCATCTTTCCCATTGCCCTCCCAGAATTTCCTGGGTTCCTTTCCCAGATAAAGTATTTGCACTTGGATCATTATCTTAGGGACTGATTCTGAAGGAGCAAAACCTAGGATATCAGTACTAAAGGGAAGCCTGCCAGCCAGAAATATGAAGAATAAGACAGGGGAGAATCCCTATATTTGACTGAGAGTTTACTCTATAGAGCATGTGGGGTTTTTTTTATTGGAAATACTTACACTGTCTTGACCTGACATATAAATAAGTTATTAGCAAAATGAAATTTAAAAAGGACATTTTACATCTCATGGATGCCTACATAAGAGTCAGGATT
Organism: Galeopterus variegatus; assembly: GCF_000696425.1. Taxonomy (NCBI): domain Eukaryota; kingdom Metazoa; phylum Chordata; class Mammalia; order Dermoptera; family Cynocephalidae; genus Galeopterus; species Galeopterus variegatus. Next base: position 293,256 of record NW_007727927.1, on the reverse strand, counting down.
GCCATACCAACCTGCATCACGGTGCTAATAAGGGCGGTACCGGAGGTGGCCACAGTCCCTGGGCCCCATCGGTGCTTGAGAGGTTGACTTTTCTCTGTACCCTTTTGCCTGAGACCCTTCTCTGCTCTGTCAGTTCCTGGGGTATCAGAGAACTAACATTTCCCTGCCTTTGCCCAGTTGTCTCAATTAAAGGTTAATGACAGTTTGTGTATCATAAATATTTGCACTTTTATGTGTCAGGAGGGAAACTTCTGAGGTGCATTGTTACAAACCCCCAGAATTCCCAAGAAGGAAAAACTCATCACACACATTAGTGACCTTCTTGATAACCATCTGTTTGTTGGTCATCTTTCCCATTGCCCTCCCAGAATTTCCTGGGTTCCTTTCCCAGATAAAGTATTNAAGATTACATTTTCCACTATTGAGAAGAAATGTGGTCTTGAGAAGCCAAGTGAAATAAAACTGAATCTTTCCACCTGTTATATTGTAGCTGGTACACACTTTTATGTAGCATTCTATGATTGCATGGCTTGTTACTGATAAACTAAGCTTTATATTTAATAATTTAAATAAGAATATCCAAGAGAGGCAAATATAAAAGGATATGTAAAGGAATTGACAACTGCTATTTTGTAAAAGGTAAAAAGGATAATCTAATGGCATGTGGGCAGGAGTTTAACAAAAATAAGAAATGGGTAAAAGCTCTCTTCTGCTCTGCCTCTTTCCTCACTAATCT
>NW_007727927.1:287770-291563 GCF_000696425.1 Galeopterus variegatus | reverse complement strand
GACCATTTAATGATGTTATTGATAACGAGAGCATTGGAAGGAATTATTGATTCATGGTAGTGCCTATGATTACAAACTTCTGTGGTTACTGAGGGAAATGGCTTAGATTAGCAGACATCTCATTCAAAAAGCAGTGTTTATGAATTTTGCTTCAGAGAGGCAGGGACGGAATAAATAATTTAACCTAAAATAGTTCTGGACTCACCAGCAAGTTTAAGTGTTTTCCTTTGGTTATCCAGTACTTACAAATCCCTTTTAAAAACTTCACGGAGGTTGGCACCTTCTTTTGGGTTTCTTTGACACTGTAGCATACATAGTGATGAGATGTTACAGTAACAGGATATTATTCTGAGGCAGTAGTTAGAGTGGACCCAAGTAGTCTCCTCAGATGATGACTCGGTTCCTTCCAAATTACATTAAAATATGCTGGTCCTTCCTTCATTCAAGAGTGTTTATTGAGGTTCTTTTACATACTGGCACTGTGGAAATAAAGGACAGATGCACAAGGTTTCTGTCTTCATGGGTCTTATACAAGGAGTTTGCAATGTTAATAGTAACAGTGCTGTTAGGTTGTGAGGCAGCTGTAGGGACTTGAAGAATAATATTAAAAAATATAAATTGGTATACTCAGGTGAAAACTTTTTGTTCATCCTTGCCTCATTTAAAAGTTTTATTTTAATACAATATATAATACTAATTTTAAGAAAATGAACATTTCACCCTTTTGTACACAGTCTGTAACTTTTAGTAACTGCAGAAAACTTCTTTAAAGAAAGAATTGACTATCAATTCTTTTTTTGATATTAGTTGGTAAGCGTAATGTTTCCTCATATATAAAAGTACCTCAACTTTATCCCTCCTTTAACTTCATATTTTGTAACTTCATGATAAATTTATTTCTCCACCAGCTAATAAAGATATTGACTGCTCAAATCAATAAACATGGAAAGCAATGACCTCTAACCATTTACTTTTATTAGATCTGCAGAGAGTTTTGATATCATTAACTCTGCTACTCAGTCTCCATTTTATTTTTTATTTTTCTAACCACTATCTTGTTTTGTTCTCAGGTAGGAAAGGAAGAGGAAAGTGAGGCAAATTTCAACTAATGTATCATTTTGACACATCTGTTGTTTGGTCAGTGGTGTGCAGTCTGCTATTTCTGATATAATAAATGTTTATGGTATTTCTAATTTAATGAATGCCCTAGGCTCCAGGACTTGTTTGTGTACTTCATGGCATATATCTTCAGTGAGAAAGAGATAGTGTTGTCTATTTCAAGTAATAGAAAGTAAAGCTGAATGGAAAAATCAGATTCAAGAGCAGCTGCCTCAATAAAACTTGCCCAGAGAATCAATACAGAGCTGTGGAGAGCATGGCGAGGCAAGAATGGTAGCTGTTGGGTCAGTCAATTAAAGCAAGTGTTGTGAGCAGAAGGATTTGAAAGAAAGCAGAATTTTATTTTCAGAGAGTTAGGGTCATTGTTTCAATAACCAATAATTTTCTCCTTTATTTTGCAATAATTAAATAGGAGTTTTCTCAAAGACAGTCTTAGAATGAAGAACCTCATCCTCTGCCTACCACAGAGAACACGTCTGATAAATGTCAAGATTACCAAAGTCATGTTCAGCAAAGGAAATACATAACACAAAATTGAGAGTTGGAGTTACAATGAAAGCAAACATAAGCAAATGGGATTACATCAAGCTAACAATACTTCTGCACTGCAAGGGAAATAATTAACAGTGTGCAGAGACAACCTAAGGATTGAGAAAAGAATTTGCAAGCCATCATCCCAAAAGGGTTAATATCCAAAATATATAAGGAGCTTAAACAACTCAATAACAAGAAGACAACATCAACAAAACAACAACAACAAAAAAAAAAACAGACATACAAATGGCCAACAAATACATGAAAAAATGCTCAACATCATTAATTGTTAGGGATATGCAAATTAAAATCACAATGAGATATCATCTCACACCTGTCAGAATGCTTATTAACAAAAATTATGAAAGATAATAGCTGTTGATAAGGATATGGAGAAAAGGGAACACTTGTATGTTGTTAATGGAAATGTAAGTTAGTACGTTCATTATAGAAAACTGTAAAGAGGTTCCTCAAAAAACTAAAGATGGAATTACCCTGTGATCCAGCAATCCCGGTTCTGGGTATTTACCCAAAAGATGTGAAATCAATTTGTTGAAGAGATGTCTGCACTCCCATGTTCACTGCAGCACTACTTACAGTAGCCACGTTATGAAATCTGCATAAGTGCCCATCAATAGATGAATGAATAAAAAATGTGGTACATATGCACAATGGAATACTATTCAGCCTTAAGAAAGAAAATTCTGTCATTTGTGACAACATGGATGGAACTGGAAAACATTATGCTAAGTGAAATAAGCCAGGCACTACAGGACAAATACTGCATGTTCTTGCTTGTATGTAGAATCTAAAACAACTGAGTGCATAGAAGCAGAGAGTAGAAGGTGCTTACAGAGGCTGGGGGTGGGGGAAATGGTGAGATAATCATCAAAGGGTACAAAATCCCAGTTAAACAGGAGGAATATGGTTTTATTCTTAGTTCTATTGCATAGCATGGTGAATATAGTTAATAATAGAGTATTATACATTTCAAAATTGCTGAGAGTAGATTTCTAATGATATCACCAGAAAAAAAGTATTTGAGGTGGTGGATATGTTAACTAGCTTAATTTAATTATTCACATCATGTTCATGAATCACAGCATCACTCTGTGCCCCATAAATTTATACAATTATAAATTATCAATTTAAAACAAAAAATTTAAAAATGAACTAAATCTTAGCATTTCTATTAGTGCAAAATGGATTCACTGTTTTAGATAACTGTAGGTGAACTTTCCCTGGAAGTACTTTCTCCAATTGTTCTGTAAACATTGTGGGAGGTTGTGATTTACTGAAGCTGATTTAATACCTAATCCTGTGTTCTACAAAGTATTCCTCTTTTAAGTGTTTTTTAATATCTGTAAGTTACTCTTAAAATAAGCGTTTTCTATTGCCACACTGTAAGTAAAAGTAAAAATATAATCCAAGTGCATATTTCTGTGAATCCAGAGGCAGCCTGTCCTCCAAACCACTGCTCTCTAATGCCTTCATAGTGGAAGGCTGATAATGACAGGACAGCATCTCACCAATTCAAAATCATTCCTAATAAGAATTCTTAAAGATTGGCACATGTAAATCTCAAATTTAAAAGTGTTTCTTAAACCAAAAGCAGATTTCATAATTAAAATGAATATTCACTCTTATTACACACGAAAAGGACACCCATTATAGACATTACTGTGTATTGTTCAGAAAAAGTCCGTGAAATTCAAACATTTACTAACTCCCTCCTTGTTGAAACATTTTCTTCTCAAAATCACAGGATTCCTACCAGCTGGTTATCTGAAGTTCCTACTCCATTTCTCAACCACTATTATTATTATTATTTTCTTCTCTTAAGACTTAGTCATGTGCTCTCTTTTCGTCTCCACATATACACTTTTACAAGAAGATCTTATTTGGCCTCAAGGTGTTTATTACCCTGTGTGCTAATGACTGTCAAACTGATAACCCTAGTCTTCACTTCTCCTTGAGTTGTAGGCTTTTGTCTAGTGTGATATCAAAATTAACATACATTGATATGCAATGATTCTCCTGATTCCATCACTTCACCAAACAAAAATGAACAAAGACCAAAACCAAAAACAACGTACACACAAACAACCCCCAACCAAATCAACAGACCCTAATTTTCTCA
>NW_007727927.1:287034-287563 GCF_000696425.1 Galeopterus variegatus | reverse complement strand
AACCAAAAACAACGTACACACAAACAACCCCCAACCAAATCAACAGACCCTAATTTTCTCATTTTCTCAGCTAAGGAACGGACACTGTTTTCTGCCCAGAATAGAGAACTACTTTGACTCCATTCTACCTAGGTATCCTCCTGCCTCCAACATCTAATCCATCAACAATTCTGCCTTCATAATCTGTCTTAAAGGTATCTACTTTCAAACACCACTGACTAACGCGTATTGAAACTACTGTCATCTCTCGTTTGGGTCCTGCAGTAGCCATTTAAATGGTCTCCCTGTTTATATTGTTGTCTTCTAAACTACATCTTCCTCATTGTGGACTGAATTTTTATTACATTTATATTATATAACGTAAATAAGATCACATCATACTTTGATTTTTCTATGAATTGTCTATTGCTTTAGAATAAAATCTAAACCCAACTTTACAAAGTGATGCATAATCAGACTCCTGCCTATTGGACCAGCACAAAACTTACCCAGCTTAAGTTTTACACTAATCTTTATTCTGTTTCAAAAT
>NW_007727927.1:280438-285676 GCF_000696425.1 Galeopterus variegatus | reverse complement strand
GAATGATACAAAACTTAAAGTTTATTTCTTTCCTATCTCCTTATATTTGAACTTTAATGTGACTTTCCAATAAAGTACATTTCATTTATTAACTTCAAATATCAATGCACATACCTGTAAGTGAACAATAGTTTTGTATCTTACACATATGTTTTTCTATAAATACTGAAGTATTGGGTGTTTGGAAAGCACTTAATACTATGTCGAATATAAAATATTTTTTAATCATGTGCTCTGGTACATTGAAATAACCTCAAAAATACCAGAACCTGTTTTATGATTTTGATGACATTGTTTTCAAATTAAATTAGCAAAAACCCAGAAGACTTTAATCTTAAGAAATTTTTTATTGATGTTTAAATATAAAAATTCTCAAACTCTGCAATTAACAAGTTATATTTTTCTGCATAAATGTGGATGAATTTTGTGTAGAACCTATTTCCTTAGAAAATAATTCAAATCCATCAGCTCTACTCTACAAAGCCAAGACTGGTCTTAGATAAGGTTGCCTCTTAGCAATGGATCCATTTAGGAGCACAGTACTGCTTTATTACAGTGAAGATGGAAAAAGGACAGAAGAGTAAACATGGTTTCAAATATATTCAAATCATACACTGAATAATGTGTTTGTATAACATTGAAAACAACATTATTATATGAAGGTAAAATATAGGCTATTAAGTATATTACAAAACCCGAGACTGTATAGGTAGAAAACAGTCGCATTTAAGTTACAGTTGCTGATATACAGCAGAGTTTAAAGGGTGGCTGCACTAAAGAGAGAGATTTAAAATTTTTTCATTCAATGAACATTGATGTGTACTCATCAGATTATGTTATATAGAAAAAGTAATTGAAATAATAACTTTATAGATCTTGGTACTTTATGTAAAAGAAGAAAACTTATCTAATTCTGTAGCTCAAATAGATTTTCTAAGTCATGCAAACAAAGTTTTCTGAGTATGCCTTATTATTTGAAGTTATCAGAATTTCAAAGGCAAGCATCTGAGTTTAAAATTGTTTAAACTCTATTACAAAGGATTAGAAATTCTAGAGAGTTTGACAAATCAATTATCATTAAAAAAGCAAAATTAAACTCATGTATTTCCCAGTATTATTATACAATTTTGATGCTTCTCAGCATTTACAAATATATAATTAGAAGAAAGTTTGTTGAATATTAGCACAATATAATAATTATGAAACTTTAGGTTTTAGTGAGTTAAGTAATTTAATGGTGGCAAAGTAAAAGACATAAGAATTTTCCAAAAGCAATTTCAAAATAAATGGCTTGGTGTTACTTTTATTTTTACTTAAGTTTCTTCAAGTCTGGTGGGTTTTCTTTATGTGAAAGGCATATATCTGAAAATAAAATTTACATTGTCAGGGTAAGTTGGAATTCTTTTGTGTTAATGATATTCACTGCAGACTTGAAATGTAACACCAAAATTTTTTTTAAAAGATGGTCCAAAATTTTCAGTTTGACCTTAAAGTGTTATATATTATTTTAATGACCAACAAATATCAATGTTTAAAATGTAAACATTTTTATCATATTGTGCCTTTACATTAATAGGAAGTGGGGAGAAGGAATTTTAGACAATGCAATAATTATAACATTGTAGAGTGTTAGAATTAGAAGAGACTTAGAATTGGAGATTCAATTCTAAATATTCAAAAGAATATTCTTACCTCTTAATTTTATGCATGAAGAACCCAGTGTTTTTGTCAAGATCCTAGAACTGAATGGGAAGCCCAGTGATGGAGTTTGGATATATTGTTCTCACCAAAACTCATTTGGAAATATTATCCCCAATGTGTAAGTGTAGTAAACTGATTGAGCCATGTGGGTGGATCCCTCATGAATGGATTAATGCTCTTCCTGGAGGAGGGGGGATTAATGAGTGAGTTCTCACTCTATTAGTTCCTACGAGAGCTGGTTGTTTAAAAGACTCTCTCTCTCTGTGTGTGTGTGTTCTCTCTCTCTCTCTCTCTCGCTCTTTCTCTCTCTCTTCCTTCCTCCTTCCCTCCCTCTCTCTTTTTCACTTCCTCTCGCCATGTGATCTCCTTGTACATGCCTTGCTGCCTGCCTGCACTTTCCACCATGAGTAGAAGCAGCCTGAGGCCCATGCCAGATGCAGCTGTCCCATAATCATAAGCCAAATAAACCTCTGTACTTTATAAATTACCCAGTCTCAGGTATTTCTGTTATAGCAACACAAAACTAATACACTCAACTTGCGTCTACTTTCTTTACCTCACTTATATTGTTTCCTAATACTGAGATCCTGATTATGTTTTAACAGGCCTAACAAATCTCTTTAAAACTTACTCTACATGTCTAAAGAGTAGTTACACTTCCCTGTTGTATGTGCATATCATAAAGCTGTGGACATTTAAGACAAAAATTAAAACAGAACACAAAATAAAATGAGGGCCTGCTTGTAATCATGGATGAAAAGCTGTACCTTACAAAGCTGAAGACATCTTTGAATTAAAATTTTTCCTCACTAGTGATTTGTGAAAACTTTCAACAAAGAACAGGAAAGGATACTTTGCTTATGTTATAAATCATATAAGCCCCTCTCATAGAAAATTGCCCAGAACATTTATTCCTAAAAAAAGAAAGTAAGTTGAGCTGGTTGCTATTCTATTTATTAAACATTTGTAACCCAGCTTCTAATCCCATAGATAAAACTTTTGAAAGATGCAAAATGTTACATAGTTATATATAGCTATATATATTTGTATATGCACACGCACATATAGCTCACACTGCTGAAAATAGAATCCTTTAATAAAATCTAGCCTTGTACGTTTGTCATATATTACCAGTTTTCCTCACCTTTCATTACTAGTTTCTGTTTCTAAGCCTCTCTGTACTAAGGCCTCAAAAAATACAAAACAGTAATAATAATAATACAAAAAAGTGATCTGTTAGAATTGTGGGTTTCGGGGCCGGCCCGGTGGCGCATTGCTACAGTGCGCCGCTTGGGAGCGCGGCGGCGCTCCCACCGAGGGGTCGGATCCCACATACAGACCGGTTCCCGCTCACTGGCTGAGTGAGGTGTGGGCGCAGCGCCGAGGGTTGTGATCCCGTTGCTGGTCCCGGTCCGGTACGGGCGTGATACTGAGGGTTGCGATCTGTTGCCGGACACGAAAAAAGATAAAAAGGAAAAAAAAAAAAAAGAATTGTGGGTTTCATGAAGAAGATAATATTTAAAGAAATCACAATTAAGGAATTTTAACTTAACCTGAGTTTGTCAGAGAGCATCATCCTGAGAAATGGATGATTCTATAGAATCCTAAATGATTGCCAGTCAACTCAGTGAGAGTATGTGCAGACAGAAACTGGCTACACAATGTCCCTGTGATAAGAAAGAGCATGGCACATTTTAAAAATAGGATAAAGGCTTGTGTGGCTGAATGTACTGATCAACCAAGAGGGCAGCTCACCATCAGTCTGGAAAGGTGGCAAAGGCCAGATACCACAGAGTCCTGTAGACTGTATTTAGGACAGTGAGCTTTTTCCTTTTGAATTTATTGAACAGCTTTAAGCATTGCAGTGATGACCAAAATTGTATTTTTACATGATTACTCTGATGTAGCAGGTTGAAAAGTTGGAGCAGGATGCAAAAGCTGATGCAGTCAATGAGCAAAATTATGCAGTGACGCGCATTAGCTATTGGAATAGTCGGAAGAGGTATAACGATGAAGAGTTAAGAAAGGTAGGAGCAGTGGAAGAAGTGGAAAAATGTTTAAGTTGTTTTGCATATAAAAGGAGCAGACTTTTTAGATAATAGAAAGAGTAAGATCGAAGATGAAAGCATTTTCCTTGTGGAGCTAAGTAGATGGGGTACCATATACCAGGAAAGGGAACACAGTGAGGAGGGGAGATTTGTGAGGGAAAAGTTTGAACATATGAGTTTGAAGTTTCATACAAAACTTAAGTGGAGAAGCTTAGTAAGCAATTGTATATTTTTACATTCATGCCTCATAAGAGAAGCCTAAGATGGAAATACTGTCAGAGAGTAGAAGGCTTATTATTTTTATGTGCCATATATAGTTTACAGACATCAGGGTCATCATCTCATTAATCATAATAATATGATAGACACTATCATTTTCTTTATTTGCATTTGAGGGTTTAAATACTTAAAATACATTTCCTGACATCACATATTAGTTAGTAGCAGAGTTCTCCAAATCTCATAGCTTCAGTTATCTATTGCTGCAAAACAAACTCCTCAAAATATTTAGCGACTTAAGCAAACTTGTTATTATTGTATTTCATTATTTTGGATTCGAGAATTTGAACAGGACACACTGGAGAAAATTTATCTTTGCCTAAAAGCCCCAAAATTTCAGTGCCATGAATTGAATGGCTAGGGTTGGAGCAGCTGATGGTGGCTGCATACCTCTTGCTGTCTCTATATGGCCTTTCCAAGTGGCTTTTCATGTCTTGGCTTCTTTACAGTAGGGGTGCTTTATGATAGTTAAACTTCATACTTGGAGCTCAGGGCTTCAAAATAAAGAATGTATCAACTGTCAGTCCTCTTCAAAGCTAGGCTTGAAATGGTGTAACCTCATTTCCACCACATTTTATTGGTCAAGAGAGTCATAGGTCAGACCAAATTCAAGAGGAACCCTTACATCTCAATGGGAAGAGTGCCAATATGTTTGTAGCCATCTTGAATCCACCACACCTACAACTATAATACTATGTAATTACGCTATGCTGGTATCAATTGCAATGAAGTATACCTGCAGCAAAATGTCAGGCTATAGCAGGTAATCAAGAAGTGTTTGTTCAATAAAACTATTCTAATGTAAGGATTATAATATCATTTATAATAAAATAGCCTTTAACTCTTTTTAGATGCTCCATTATTCTGCATAAAGGGACTGGAGTATTTAGAATATCATCACAGAACAGTACTTTGAATTCCTCTATTAATGAGTTACAGATGGCTGTGAATTATTTAAGTGGAAGTTTATAATGAAAAGTCTTTCAGATTCTGTTTAAAGATTCTGATTTTGGACATGTCTCCTTGAAAATATTCTCATTGACTGACTGTATGAGTCGTGTGTAGAGTTTTTCCTTAATGTAATCGATAGCTTGTTGCCTACTAAATGCTAAGAAATTTAGCAGTAAGATGACTTCAAAGAAAAGGTCAAATGTTGCCTTTGGCAAAGAGCAAACTCCACACCATTCTAAGTTAACCACTTTTTCTGCTG